>NW_010973199.1:2104236-2340068 GCF_000737465.1 Haliaeetus leucocephalus
AAATCTTTCCATGGATGAGGACTGGGAAGGAGGGATAAAAGGTGATGAAAATTCAAATGTCTTTACAAATTTTGCTACATGAGATGTCATTAATGCAAGGAAGAAATATTTGAATTGATTTAACAACAACAAAAAAGCATCAAGATGTATGATAAATTGTGACAAGGTGCACAACTGAAATATAAAAATGCAAAGGGTATTGTACCAAAATGCACTGTTACTCTATTAAAAAAGTTTTCATGTACATGACAACAACTGGAAAAGCACTTGTTTTGTTATGTTTTTGTGTTTTGTAATGTGCAACATAAGCTTTTTATATAATCAATATATAGCAGACTATACAATATCAAAGGATGAATATTATTTAGGATTATTTTTACTTACTTTCATTCACAGTCTGTTCATGTTACTTTATGTAACTACACCAGACTTTAGAGATCTGCAGTGCAGCATACAATTATTTAAGGTGCTGGTAGATCACTCAGCATCATCAACTCCCATTGATGTCTTCTCAGCTTCAAGAAGCTTCTCAGCTTCAAGAAGAACTGTAAAATGCTATATGTCCCATGTCAGAATCACTGCAATAAGCAAGGCTAGGAAGCTGTTGAGCAGGTGTTTTTGGAAGTTTCAACCTCTCTTTCAATCCTTTTCCAAACAAACAAGCAAAAGCGTATTTGTTTAATAAATTCTTAGTTTCTGTGTCTTTCATACTTTATGTGGTTGAACAAATACGGTTGTACGGCAAGCATGTTTGTAGGACCTATACAAATACAATCGTCTCCTGCATGTGCACACTTGTGGCTCTTGAACAGCACTTGAGCAACACTTGTGGTTCTGCAGAAGGAGTAGAACAGTATTAATGAGTTAAAACAGGAATCTGGAATGGGGAGAACTTGTCAGGCAAGCTGATTATTTGATCTCTCTTCCTAAATCTAATTTAACAGTTTTCACTTGATGAAATGATCAAAGCCATTTTCTGCAGTGCTGACATATTTTGATCAGGTTAATAATCTGGGATATCAAAGATTCGTAGTACATGACCTCAGACCCCCAAATGTGATTGCTTAAGCTTAATTGTCAAATTTCACAGAAATTTTACCTTTCTCTGTGTGTGTTCGTGCATATAAGCGCATACACATGATACAGGTATTTGCAGATATTGTGAGCATGTTGCTATTGCAAGACTATTCTTCAAAAATACTAACCAGGACCTGAACTTGGACTTTTCATTGATGAATTTAAAGAGTTTTTCAAGTCAGACAAAGCACTGAGAAAATATGTCTGGTTTATAAATTGTGCAAAAATTAGTAAGGGTCTGGTGAGACATTAAGCTGTGAGCCAGTTTAGGGTTCTAGTTGTTTATATGCTTGCTGTTGTCTTTTGTGTCTCAATATGAGACTCTTGCAGATAAATTCTAACGGCTTTCTCAGCTAGCTCTGCAGAAACAAGAGTGAAGGCTGTGCCGCAGAACTGTGATATTACTCTACCGATGTTTTGTCATATGAAAAAACTGCACGTGGAAGTAGGATGAGGAAAATGGAATCCTGCCATTTAATCTTCATCACCTTACTTAGTGAAGGTGAAAGGCTAATCTGTTCAGGTGGCCTATGAAGTCTGGGAAAGATTTGGTGTCTTCTAGAAGGTGATTCAGTATGGAGAGTCTAGCCTCCTTGATATAAGCCTTACACTGGTATGTAAACTCAGACATTATGGAAAATCTACAGTGTATAACTGAAAGGACTATAACCTGCTTAACTCGTTCAGTGAATAAGCTGGTGAAAACTTGTTAAAATGGCTACGTGTCATTTGGCCAGAAACAGAGAAGAGATGTATTTCCCCTGTACAAAAGTAAAAATTTGCGATTGGGGGGCAGGGCTTGTTCGGTGGGAAGCTGTTCAGGTTTATAGGTAATGGAAGGGATAATGAAGTAGTTAAATAAAATAAATGCTAGAATGTCCTGGACCAGTCATACCTATAAACGGTATTGCTCAAATAGAAAAGATGGATGCACTCAAGCCACGTGAATTTGAAGGCATTTAAATGCAGGGCAATGCATGAAGAAAAGAGTGTCCAGTAAGGTGCTTTGGCTAGGTGGGCTAAAGACATCATTGAGTATATAAATGTAGTATTAATTAAAACAGCAAAGAGATATTACCTCTGTATATGTTAGTGAGAGTAATATTGAAACACTGTATTCCATACTGAGTCCTGCAGTTAAAACAAATAGTTCAGAGAAAGAAAAAGTTTAAGAGCTGGAAAGTGTATCTTATGATGGGAAACATAAGGAGCTCACTGAAGAGAAGCTCAAGAGGTAATTTGAACTAGTCTGTGTGTCTCATCTCAGGAAGAGAAGATATCCTTTGTAGAACAAAAGATATTACAATACTCAATAGCTAAAACTGGTTCTGGACAAATTCAGGGAGAAAAATTTTGTTTACCAGTAGTATTGTCTAAGGTATGAAAAGTTCAGCAAATGATGTAGATAGTTCCACTGCTGAATACTGTCAGCCAAGTCTGGAGATTTTTCTAGCTGAATGCTTTAGAGCACTAGTGATGTGGTAGCTGTTGAACAAAAAGATGATCTCTGCACCTGAGAATTCAGAAACTAAGCAGAAAACAAAAGAAAGTAGAATTCATCAGTTCAACCTAAAGGTATGGGTTTGAATTAGAAACTTTTGGGTGATGTAAGTTATACTGTAGAGGAGATAATACCAGGTGTTAGTAATAAGTTCTAGATTTTCTTTAAAATCAATAGATTACAGCTCAGAACAGGAACTGAATGAAAAAAGTTATATAAACCTTTTCATTTTACAAAACATCCGACACTGGCTGGTGAAAGAGGAGCATGATCAGACATGAAGGAAGAATGTTCTGATCGTGTAGGCTCTCTGAATAAAGCACACACTGGTAGGATTCCTTTACTGAATCCTCCTTCACTGAATACAAGCAGAGCTCTGTTGTAACAAGTGGATCATCACTTCCAGAGCTCTTCCATAATCTCTTAAACTGGGCTCACTATACACCTAGCAAAAGAAAAGTGTGTCTGGCTTCATTCTGCAGCTTCAAAAAATCTAAAAAAAAGAGTCCCTTTTCACTACTGAGGTTTTTGTTTTTCTTGACAAGTGGTGAAGCAGCAGTTTTTGAAAACTTCTGTTGGGGCTCATTTCTTTTTAAGTTCTCATTACTGATTTTTTTTAGTCTTTTCAGCAAGGGCAGAGTAGAATTGCTGCTCTTAAGATGTTAGCAGGACTGGGCACTCTCCACTTCACAGGCTGGTGGTTGGGAAGCTGTCCTTGGTCTGCCTGACAGGAGATGATGGTTGAAGTAGCCATGGAATATCAGTATCTCACTTGTTGCATACTTTATAGAAAAAGTGGTAGGCTATTCACTGAACCATGTCACCTTTGAAAGTGACAGCTGCAGCTGTGTTTTGTGGAAGCCGTGTTCTGTTAGACGGAAATGCTCTTACAGTTCAAACCCCTTGATGGACTTTAATGGGAATCAGAACTCAGGTGTGATTTTAATAGAGGTTTAGTTTGACAAAGATGCTGAGCTGTTTAAGCCTGTCAAGGATGAGACAGTCCTAGGCAAAAGCAGAAATGGGGCTCTAGGCAGCGGGGAACTGTAATACCGCTGCAGAGGTAAGAGGGAAATACATGTTTTCTTCATGCTTTCTGGTTTAGGCTTAAAAAGAAATTCCACTTGAGACACCAAAAAGCAGATTACATCCTGCCATTTTGGTTAGAGTAGGTAAAACAATAGGAGGTATGTCATAAAGAACACACAGTGGGAATAAGATGCATCAGGTGATCAAAGGAATTTTTTTTCTTTTTCTCTCTGGATGTATAAAATTTAATAGGAATTAGGAAATCCATGGAAGAATCTACAAGAAGTCCTGGGAAAAGGCATATTTTAACTGATAAGGTCCTCAGCTAAGTATAAGGAGTATGTATTTGACTTTTTCAGTGGGATAGAATTACATATGTCTAGTCATTCACAAAACCAGTGCCTAAGCCATGTGGAAACATCATGGAGGTGAAAATATTATGATTCTAGAACTCCACCGCTTCTCTTATAGTTTCATCCAGCTTGACACCGAACATTATCAAAACATTATCCAATCTTATTAATTCTGTTACTTGTGTGGGCTTTATTGATCAAATGTCTGTGGAATTAAACACAGTCAGTTAGGGAGGACAATGAATTAGTTACTTGATATCCCAAGATGCTGATTTCTTCCTGGAATATGCTGATTAACTGCCACCCACTCCCCAGTTACCAGCAAGAGCTCAGAAGGCTGTTTCCATCCAGAACATCCTCAGTACCCTGCTGGATAGGACCATAACATGGGGAACCGCTGTACAAAATATTAATGTGACTTGACAAGAAATTAGTAATGTAATTGCTTTCTAGTGATCTAGTTTCTATTCAGGAAAATTGGAACCATGAAGTGCTGCTTTAATATGCTGCCAGGTATTAACTGTCCAGTCATGAAAGTATAGCATTTGGTCACAAATTGTGTCATCATAATCTATCCTGGCCATACTAAAATGCAAGGAAAAAACCCCAGAAGCTGGAAAAGGAAACAACTGAGCACTAGATCAGTGAGGAGAGTTAACATACTTTGAAAATGCTGCCAAGCCAGGTTCTCATTGCACTTGGTATCTGTGCTCATGGGCGCAATTCGTTGTTTTCTGTGACATTACTTCCTATATGAATGTTAGTGAAGGGACAATCAGATTAATTGTGTATAGCCCATGGAGTTCCTGTCCTAGCTTCTCAAACTGAGATCTGCAGTGACAAGCAGGCCATGTTTACATGTAGAGGTTTGGACAGTTGCGCTCCTGTTCCATCTGTGCTCTCAGACAGCTGGGTGCAGGCCAGCAGCACGTGTTATCATAGTGCTAATCCTAAAATAATAAACCAGGTAACATGGTTCTGCAGTTTTTGGACTGGAGCTGGCTTATATCCAGCCAGCTCAGACCTCAAGTGAACAAGTAATGGCATCTGCTTATGTGTATATGCTTGTACAATCACACAGGATTTTGTGCAGCTTCTCATTCCCAGGGTGTACATATTTGATATTACCTTTGCTTTCTTTCCATCTGGTGTAGAATTTAGGGGGCAAAGGTAGGGTTGCAAAAAAAAAAAAAAAAGTCATTCACTGATATTGTGCTGACAGAAACTGAGCTAATCCTAAACTTTTTATTTTTATGCATTGTACTTGATGTTAAGTATGGTGCATTTTATCTCAGTAGCAGCTCTTTATCATTCTTTCTTTCTCTTAGTGGAGGAGAAGGAGGAGGAGAGAGATCAATAAGCCCTTGGTTATCTTGGATTGTCAACGAGCAGCATATTTCTAGCTCAAATTATTTCAATAGATGTTCTTCTTGGAGATGGCACTTGAATATGTGCACATAAAGACTGCAGATTTTGTTTCTTTTTTCTTTTTAAAAATTGCCTGTTGGTAAGGTTTCTTCAACTGAGGCTGATAGAATTGGTGATGAATAAAGAGGCAGTTTAATCAAGGCACATAACACAGCTGCTTGCTTTCTTCTTCTCTAACGTGTGGATACAAAGTAGTTTTTCTCAACCAGCTCTAAACTCTGACCTCCTGTGAGAAACTGTGGCTTTCGGCCTTGGGTCTCTTCTGATCAGCAAGAGCTGTCACGACTGGGCCTTGTTGATGGCTGTAAAGTGATGACCTCAACATGGAAAAAGAGTTTTTTTCAAAGGAGTAAAAGAACAAAAATAAGCAGGCAACCAAATAACAGTACAATATGTGAGCTGGCTTACAATCTACATACCCATCCATGAAGGTGAACAGAGTCATCTCAGGAGCAGCAAGGAAGAAGAAAGCTTTCTGGGTGTTTATTGCTTGACGTCGTGTCCCAAACAGAAGGAGGGAGTGGGCTAGAGCAGTGGGATGATGCAGTGCCGTGGTGCAGGAGGGTCGTGACACTTGTCTGGGGGCTGAACCAGGGCTGAGGAGGAAGCAGGTTGCACCAGACCTTGGGCTAGTGCAGATTCCCCAACGTCAGCTCGAGGAGCCAGTGGCACTGAGGCTCAATACATGAGCTGCAGTCTGATACATAACACTGGGACAGAGCTAGCAGGATGGAGCTCAAGTACGGTGGGAACAGTTTGGAACGTACAGGTTTACTTAGCACTTGCAAAGGGAGGAATCTGTGGGGCACAGTAAGTAGCTTAAGGAGTTTAATCCAGAGTTAGCTAAAGGTGGTTGGTAAGCTTGAAATGCTTGATAGTACAGCAGCCAGCAAATAGCATTTGCTAAATTAGGTATTTATGTTTTGGTGAATGTCATATTTCTTAAGCAAATTATTTGACACATGCTTTTCTCAAGACTTGCCTTCAGTACAGTATTTGTGCAGAATATGTTGTTTATTTGTCTAGATGCAGCCTATACTGGTCGATATCAACCTGTGCCTGATATATAGCAAAGCATGCTACCTGCTGCCCCTGGGGTTTTCTGGTAGAACTGGAACATTTTAAAAATACAGAGCTTGCGGGCAGCAAGACAAGGAGCAAATGATGAGGCTATTGGCTAGCTGACTAGCTAATTCTTGATAGCTCTTTCAGAACCAGAACAAGTTCCCTCAACACTAAACTGAACAAAAATTGAGTTTATGCCTTACAGTAAGCAAGAGCTAAGCAAAATTATTTCAAAATAGATGGTAATGAACTTGAGATGACCAGAGAAGGGTGAATAGGATGGTGAAAAGTTAGGCCATGTTTATAAATGAAGACAGATTAAAGGAATTTAGATAATTTAATTTAGAGAGAACAGTAAAGAGTGAGATCATAAAATTAGTTAAAAATCATGATGGGTTCAGCTGAGACTGGAAAACTCTTCTCCTTGGTCTAAGCTTATAATAAAAGAACTAGTGGACATTCAGTGAAACTGTTTTGTAGTAAATTTAGCAAAAATACTTTTGAAAAAGATTTGTCTTTGAATGAAATATCTAATGACTATAATTAATTTCAATGAGAAAATTTAGTCAAATAATATTAATAGGATTTCAAGGGAAAAGGAATGTATCTATGAAGAACTACAGCAAAGGCAGTTAAACCAAGATTAGTTCTAGAATAGTTAAGCAAAACTGGGTGGCAGGGCAAAGCCTTCTGAATTATGATGGTTACGCATAAGTAAAAGAAATCTCTAATAAAATCAGATGACTGGTCATGCTTAGAATTTTCCCTTCTTTTAAAATGGAATGCATATTCCCAGGTGTTGGCGGAATAGTTAATGAGACCATGCTTTTTTTCTCTCTCTCTGTGTAGTTAAATGCAAATACACACACTATGGTCTTGGAATTTCATAATTTTCCAGTGTGACCTGGACTAAAGATTTCATTCCAGAGGCAAGAAGGGTCAATAAAACTACAGAGGGACACAGAAGACCCCTGCTGCATATGATCAAAGTTAGTGAGTGCCCTGATAGCCAGAGACCTGCTGCATTGGATTGCGAGCATTAAATACATGCTTTATTTATTTTTTGTGAAATATACCAATGCAAGATCAAGACTGGTTTTGTTGAGATATAAAGTTGTTGACAGTGCACAGTTTAAACTGACAAAAATGGTTTTAGGCAAGTGATTATACCAAAATACCATCAGAACTGGGATCCTTCTAGAAATCCAAAGAATGTGTATTTCCAGGTGTTGAAAGGTTTTGAGTAATGATGGAGCTATGAACAGCAGACACAAAACTTGAAAGAAAGATCAGTACTAATTTCAAATTAGTATTTCAAACTTCACAAGAAAATTGTCTCTAAGTAAGGAAAGTAAAAGTGCTCTGAGTTCATATTTTCTGGTTTGAATTACGCTGCATTTGAGACAGAGCTAATAAAGTAAATTGACAAATGACAGTCTTTTAGCCTTACCTTTGCAATAGTGATCAACTAACTCTGCTGTTATAGGATTTATAAATAATATATAAGAAATAATTAATCAAAATAGTCAAAATAATTAGTCAAAAGCAAAGATGCGAACTATCTGTAGCAAATCTTTATAGGTAAGGGAGCAATCCTATTCAAATGATCTTGTTATTTTACAATAATGTTCCCCAAATTGCAAATCCTTTAAGAAATACAGATTAAAGGATATCATTGACATTTATGATGCATGACTTACACTATAAAAGAAGTATCCTTTTTACAAAGATGGGCCAGATTTCTAGGGGTTTTAACAATTTCTTAGTACCTTTATATTCTTTGGTAGGTGGGAGTGATCAATAACATGTAGGATAGGGCCCCCGTTGGGGTTGTAATTCTAATATCAGTTTGTACTGTGGACCCCCAATTAACCCAGTTTTCAGATGCAGAAACCCTATGAGCTGAACTACTGTTCACATTGGTCTTTTTGTAACACTCTGTACATTGGTATTACTGGACAAAAAATTCAGCCAGGCACAAGCAGTTTATTGAAGTGTCGGGTCCAATATGCCTATTAATGTTTAGTTTGTATGCAGACATTGACCGTGTCTCTACTGGGACTTTAAAAGAGTGTTGAAGAACTAAGCATCTGCTTGCCATTTGTGCCCTGCAAGTGATATGTGCATCATATGGCTATATTTTTACTAGATATGGTTTTTTTCCCTTCTGCACCTGAGCAATTTGGATAATCTTTTTCCTACACTTTTTTCTCTCCTGTAGAAACATATTCAAAGAGGATGTTTCATGGATTTTATTTATTTATGTGGTTTCATACTTATACCCCTTGTTAAGATAACCACGTTGTTGGTTCCACAAGCCTGTAGTGGATACCTCGAATTACAGTACAAATGAAACAACACGGGGTTTTTTGACAGAAGCCTTCACAATGCAAGTAGGGAGATTTTCTTCCCTCGCAGAAAATTAATTCTGAGGTCTATATGAAAGCTTTTTCATGAAGTTGAGTTATTAATTTTAAATGTGATTTTTCCCTGATGTTATTCTTTGGAATTTATAACATTCACTGAAAATTCATTTTTTAACTTGGCTTGAAGGGGGTTCAAACCCACACTCCTTAACACTTACTTCTGACATTATTGCACAGCTGGATCTAAGAGGAGGCAGTAGATACATATCTCATGTGTTTTCTATTCTAGCTTGAGAAAATCTGGAAGCTGTTGTCAGAGAAGACAGAAGTACTGCAAGACTCAGGTTAACATACTTACTCACCCTAAGGCATCCCAATTAAGGAAAGTTACTGTCCCCATTATGAAAGTCATTGCCAATGAGTGCTGCTGGACTTAAATGTGTTCACTGGGAGACATCCTGATTAAGCAGATCTCCTGAGTGTGTATCCTAATTAAATAGTGCATCTAATAATAGATGTTGCAACAGGTCACTGGCTGGGTGACAGGATATTCATGCTAAGTAGGAACCTTGGAATTTTGTTTATTTATTTATTAGGAATCACTGAGCACAGGGAAAAAGAAAATCACCCTATATAAAGAATTCTGAATTTCTCAGAAAATGTTCCAATTACTTTACTGGGTTTAATGCATTCACAGAACTTTTTAAAGAAATTAGAAAGAAGCTTCCAAATTTGTGATTAATTATGTCATAGACTAGTAATAACAATTTTAGCCAAGCAAATTGACACAAATTGGTGAATTAACAGTAATAGACATGGTTGTCAATAGATGGGTAGAAATGATTTCTTTTACTGATACTACATGTTGGGAAATGATGAATAAGTGATATGTCTCAGGTAGTAAAATCTTGCTTTCATATATTTATAGAATTGCAGAGTAAAATTTCATGACAGAAAAAGTATTGGACATTTAGAGAAAGATATAAAGAAATCTCTGTGTTCTGCAACTTTCACTGGATGTCACAACTGTCTGTTACTGCCAGCTCCTGAGCAGCAAGGGAGAGGACAATCTAGATGCTACCAGGAGGCTGAGAGCAACCAGGAGCAACAGCAGCCCTGGTGGGCTGGGGAGAAGTTTCTGAGGGGCCGAAGGGGATCGTGCAGGGTTCCCTGCCCCTTCCTATGCTGCTGAGTAGGCTGAATTCAAACCTGATATCAAAGACCTGTTTGTGGGGGTGAGTTGTTTAAAAACTCTGTTTCTATACTGCTTTACCTGATTACTGTGAATTTTCTCTGTATAAAAAGCTAATTATCTGTCATGGTTTAACCCCAGCCAGCAACTAAGCACCACGCAGCTGCTCACTCACTTCCCCCTCACCCACTGGGATGGGGGAGGGAATCGGGGAAAAAAAAGTAAAACTCATGGGTTGAGATAAGAACAGTTTAATTAGACAAAAAGGAAGAAAATAATAATGATAATAATAAAATGATAATAATAAAATGACAATAATAATAATAATAAAAGAATTATAATGTACAAAACAAGTGATGCACAATGCAGTTGCTTACCACTCACCGACTGATGCCCAGTCCGTTCCCAAGCAGCGATCCCCCCAGCCCCACTCCCCCCAGTTTATATACTGGGCATGACGTCACATGGTATGGAATACCCCTTTGGCCAGTTTGCATCAGCTGCCCTGGCTGTGTCCCCTCCCAACTTCTTGTGACCCTCCAGCCTTCTTGCTGGCTGGGCATGAGAAGCTGAAAAATCCTTGACTTGGTCTAAACACTACTTAGCAACAACTGAAAACATCAGTGTGTTATCAACATTCTTCTCATACCGAACTCAAAAACATAGAACTATACCAGCTACTAGGAAGAAAATTAACTCCATCCCACCTGAAACCAGGACATTATCAAAGGTTCAGTTCTAATGATTCTGGCCTTTTTGAGTCTGAGACTTACAGTCTTTTTGTATGACCCTGTTATATGGAGAAATTTTTGATAGATCTTCCCAAGGCTCTGCCTCATGAGGCAGGAAGGGGGGATGTCTGTTCACATTCCCAGAGCTCACACTTAGAACAGTTGTCTGGAAAACAGGCAGGTGGAAACAGGAGAGAAGAGGGAAGATAGAAGTTGTAAAAGCATTTCAAAGACAGAATGGTAATGGAAAAATTAAAAAAAAAATTAAATATTGAAATGTAGAAGTGTTTTGAAGTAAAAAAAACCCTGAAGTGCAACAAAAGTGAATGATGAGCAATAGATGAAAAAAAAAAGTCCCAACATTAAGCATATATTTTGTGAGCATTAGAAATTACTAAAAATGAAGGATTCCTAACTGTAAAGTGCATGTTTGCAAATGAAACCACCTACCTTCTGCTAGAGCTGGTTCCCATTGTTTGCAGAAGTTGGAGAAACAGCACAGTTTCCTTGCTCAGTCTGGCTACATCTTTTTTTAGAATCCCAAAGGCCTCTATTCTTCTTCATGCTGCTTGTGCTTCTGATATCCTCTGCTTGTTCAGAAAACTATAAAATTATTCTACTTTGAATACGTTTTTCCTCAGTACTATTTTTCAGGTTTTAAGGAGTGTACCTAGATATCTCAAATCTTCTTTCTGTTGTAAAGAAGTCTTTTTAATGGGTTCAGAAACAAGGTTTCAGAGTGTTACTTAGGATATAGAATAAAAAGGAAGTTTCCAAATCGTCACATATTTAATAACCAGTTGTGAAAGGAAGACTGAGATGTAATGATCAAGAGGGGAAGAGCATTTCATGCATAGTATGCAACGTCAACGGCTATGTAGTAACACTTTTAATTTTTACCATTTTGTCATCCTGCATGTGCTTTCCTTCTCAAGATCACTCTTAATCTCTTTTATGTGGATTTATGGGTCTGTTTCAAGAATTGTCCCTTGCAATATTGATATCAAATATTCATGAACTGACGAAGTATCCTTAACTTCTAGGATTCTCACCTTGCTGATAAAAAAAAATAAAATCAGAAATGAAGAGTTTTAAAAATCATCCATATTATCAGACATTGTGTATTGTCATTTCTCCCCTCCTCATATTCAGGTGGTAAGGAAGATTAAGAAGCAGCAGTATTCTAAGCATGAGAATTGTCAAAGTTGGCCCTCATACCTGCATGTGCAGCTTTAAATACAAACATGCTGCATTTTTCACCTTTCTTGTCACATACACGTGAGAGGAAATAATTGTATGTACATAACTATAGCTGAGGAAAAACTGGTCTTATAGAGGTGTTATGTATATTTGTCTACCATACAAGGTGCCTTTGTGTGTCTAACGTTGGGTCACTATGTCTTGCTTCTTCTATGATTAGTCTTATGAAACTATTTCACACTTTATTACATTCTTTTCATGCAATCTTTCCTGACATTCAACTTACTCTGTTACTGCTAGAATTCTGTGTTGGACCATTCAGCACAATGCCTACAGTTCCTCCCTCTGTAATTCCAGACTGCTGAAATAACCACACCTGTTGTCATCATCAGTAGGGTCGCTGGAGAATTTATAGTGATTTACCTTAACCTTAATGTTCAGAAAATATTTTTTTTTTTCTTTAAAGAAAATCAGTCAGAACCCAAATTGAGAATTTAGAGTCAATTGAGGATTAGATACGATGCTGATTTGAAGACTGATTCAGATGCAGAATCCAGTCTAAGATTCAGATTCAAGTTTTTGTTTTGGGTTGGGTTCGGATTCTGGTATCTTTCAGTGCTCAAATTCACTGTTATGTAGCTGGTAAGTAGAAGCATTTAATCCCTATTGACTACAGTTGCAGCTAAGGCCCAGATTCTTCCCACCTCATTTTAGGTATCCTTACCTGTCTACATATGAGAGAGAGAGGGAGAGAATTGTTGAGATTTTGGGTGGGTTGAGATGCCTGTGGACAAAGTCTCTCATTTTTATATGGGCAATGTTGAGACAAGAATGATTAAGGTCTTGGTATAGGCATCTACTTCGTTACATAAAGTTAGACTGGATGCTCTTTGGGACTGTGGAAACAAAGGACCATTTCGTCTGCATCATTTCAAAGGAGTAAAAGAGAAGTGAAGAAATGAAGACAGAAGTAGAAGGGTATCTGATGGGCAGATGTACATGTTTTATTGGCTTGAGAACATGAGTAAACAAATTGCCCAACATTTGGTGAAATATGCCATAGATGCAATGCAAAATAATTTTTCTGAGTTATGTTAGTTATGCAGTTGAGCTAAGAATGTCTATGTGGTATTTGAAATGCGGGTAGATAGACTAATTGCTCATTCTGTTCTCTTACTGTTGAGTTTCATTCCTATCAATTAGTTGAGCTATACACATTTAGCTCTTTTATGAACTAAAATTTTCAAGCTGTTGATATCTTTCTGCTTTCATAGGTGTCTTGAATGTGGCCTATTGTACTGTTGTTTTACTAAAACAAGGCAGGAAAGCTATTGTGTTTTAGTTATTTCTTTTAGTTTATTCTTTTACAGGCTAAGATAAAGAAAATTGATTATGATGTCCAAGGAGTTCCCTTTTTAGCTGACATAAAAAGGGAATTTCCTTGTTGTCCTGGTAGGCCTATGCATCATATACTACATGTGGTGGGAAACAGGGTGAAGTGTGCATTGTTGATACAGGTTTGATCCTCTGCTGAGAACTACATTCTACATGAAAAGGAATAAAAAATGCAGTTGAAAAGGTATGGATTAAAGTCTATTAAAATATTATTTTCTAGAAATGTGAGTCTGTGGGTGTAGTGAGCAATTAGGCTGAGAAAATTCACAGGATAGGTTACAGTATAAATTTTATTACCCTTTTAGCCTGCAGAGATAAGCAGAAGATCTTCTTGTGTGCTTTTCTTTTTTTCCCTAAAAGGACAGAATTTTGTGCTCAGTACAGAAGAACATACTGTAGTTCACAATGTGATGAGGCATTCCCTGAAATGCTCTTAATTTAAGTGCTACTGGTTTGAGAATCAACAGAACATCTTTATTAGAGTATCTAAAGTAGCCAAATTAAATTTAAATCTTTGATCAACCCATCTTTAATCTGATCATTTCTGTAATAGAAAATCTAACATTTAATTATAGAGGCTTACATTAAAGTATTAAATACCAGAGCATTCTACTGATCTTTTCTATGTGGCTTTAAAGAATGGTAATCTTGCTTCTTTTGTAACTGTCATCAGAGAACTTTTGTTAGCTTCCTTGTCTCCATAAAGCAGAAAATTTGTCCATGAATCTTCTTTGTGCACAAAAATTAGCTGCCTTTTCTGAACTTTTTAATCTTATGTACTACTTTGTAGCCCAAAAATAGAGCTAGAATTTAATAATGACAATTTTTTAAATGGCAGACGTTAGGAGTGACTAGAAGAAATTATTCTTTACCAATGAATTCTCGGTAAAGTATTCTAAAGTAATAAAAGAATAAAGGAAAAGGGCTGTGGGAGAGGATTACAATTTCTTTGTGGATGGATGTTTATTATCTGCACAGAGAAAAATGTTGCAAGGCAGGGGTGCTGTTAAACAGAAGTGTCACACCAAGTTGCATTCCACTAGCAGATAGAAAAGGCACAATCAGCTTTCCCTGCTCCTTGGAGACCTGAACACACATCCTCTTTCAGCTGTTGCTGGACCAGCTAGGAGGGTTATAAGCCCAGCTACCTGGGTCACTCTTCCCCTTCATCCTCTCATGTAACAAACTCAGCTGCTCAGGGTATTGTGTCCGGATTGTAGTAAACTCAGATAGAGCTGGGCTAGTGCAAGTAATGTAAATAGTAGTTTATAGTGCTATTACCTGAGTTACGACTACAGAAGCTTTTGTAGCTTGGATCGTGCTTTTGGATTGGGTTATTATTATGGTGCCATTGCAGAAACAGCAGCACTGGCAGATTGGAAAAGGCAGTGTACATGCATGTGTGTGTGTATGCCTGTGAGGATGACTGCAGGTGGTGGTCCCCTCCGCTGGAGTGGAGCAGGCTGCGTGGTCGCTGCTATGGTGCCGTGGTACTTCTGGCTCCCCGGAACATCGATTCAGATTTCTTTGGGTTACCTGCCTCCTCCTGGATATGTACGTGCTTTCAAGGTGCTTCTTGTCTGACTGCATTTCAAATGTTTCTGA
Organism: Haliaeetus leucocephalus; assembly: GCF_000737465.1. Lineage (NCBI taxonomy): Eukaryota > Metazoa > Chordata > Aves > Accipitriformes > Accipitridae > Haliaeetus > Haliaeetus leucocephalus. The sequence goes on from NW_010973199.1 coordinate 2,119,179, forward strand.
TATCAAAATGTGTAGCTAATGGTATGAAGATAATCACTGGAGAATTTGAAGCCGTGGGTAGAAGAGGTATGTCTAAGTCACTTTGGTATAAGTCAGTGTCATTTTCAGTAATATTTTAATGAGACCTTGCTATTATGAATGACAATAATATTAAGGAATGTTGTGTTACGTAGCATTTCTGGTGCGACTTTCTTTATACTTAAGTCTTTCCATCTGAACCATGTCACTTTTATAAGTTTCTAAATCCCAACCAGGAAAGAAGAGTAGAAGGTGAATTTCTTATCAGTTGTAGTGTTGTAATGTTTTTTCTCTCCTCTTCCTTCTCCCACTCTCTGCTTTAGAAGTATCTGTTCCCCAGGGGTGTGCTTTCTGTTAATAGTGTTGAAAGAATGAAGTAGACTAGAGATGAGTTCAGATACTAATTTAGAGGGCAGCATAAACTTTTTCTAGTCCAATTTTTGAACTTTGTATTTTCCGTGTCTCCTACACATTCTAGAATGATTGGGATAGAAAGAACTACAGGAAGTTGTTTAGTCCATCTCACCCACGGCAAGATTGACAAGACCTGTAATACTTCAAGGTAGATTTTTGTTTCCGCTCTTAGATACCTGCAGTGACAGGTGTGACACAGCACCCCCAAGCACTCTGCTTGAGTGTTTTAGCTGCCCTGGTTCTATGGATGCTTTTCCTGTTTGTAACCTGAATCTTTCTTGCTGCAATTTAATCTCATTACTTTGTGCCCTTTATACCATGTGTGTAGAGAACATATTCATGTCATTTTGTCTTTTGTTATATTTCATATAACATGCATTTCCTCTGTTACTTATTACCATGAATTAGCAGATAGGTGTAAGCTTTTTAAGTGTGACTAATTTGACTGGAGGATTTTTGACTTAAATGTGAGAAGAAAAGAACAGTGGACAAGATATATGCTAAAGCCAGGAGACTTATATGGCCATTTAATGATAAGAAATGCCAGTGGAAACATAAGATACTGCTGTCTGCTAGAAGCCTGCATGATAACAAATGCTATTAAGAGCGTCGTGCACTTGACCCAAGCAATTTGCTGGGAACAAGGGAGAAGCAGTACAAATGTGTAGTCATCAAGGGAAAGAGAATTTTTGGTTTTGTGGTTATTACAACAGCTAAATATGTGGATCAAATAAGCAGCTGATGTTAGGAAAACAAAACAGTTGTGGTCTCCACATTTGTTAATAAATGAATATATCTGTACTTGGTTATTGTGAGAAGTTGTTCAAATGATAAACTGTTCTACTACCACCCCCACTGAGTTCTCCTTCATTATATATTCCCAACGGCAAAAGTACTTTTACCAAAATCAACATGAAACATTTGTCATTTCTGAAGTGAGCATAGTTGAGATTTTTGGCACTGGTGATGTACAAACTACTTTGTAGTGATTTGAAAAGTACCAGTAATAGGATTTCTCTGCACTGCTCCTTGGTTGTTCATCGGCTGTGGAACATGTTGGAGGCAGCCATTTAATCCTGCCAGTGTCTGGAAGAGGCTTTAAAGCAGCAGTAATTGGTAGCACAGAGTAGATTAAATGTGGATTCCAAGAGTTGCCTTCACTTGCCGTCATGGTGTTGAAACATACTTGGTGACGCTTCTCATCACAACTTGGCATGCACAGTGGAGCTCCTGTTACCTGTAAGGAATAAAAGTAACTAGGTTATTTTAAAATCTGGGGAAGGGATGGTTCCTGCCACTTTTGCTCTGGATGTAAGATTTTCAGGTAGCACCATGAATCTCACGGATGTGTTTGAAGAAAAAAGATCAATGATGGAGTCGTATCATTAGCAAAACTCCTTTTTTTCGATAGGGAATTCTACAGCCCTTCTTCTGTTCTGCAGAGCTGTTGTGAAGCTGAAAGGCTGTTCATTAAGGAACATCGGTCCATTTCTATATCATGGATTAGTAAGCCTGAAAACTGCTGTAATTATTTAGCTCTACCATGCAGCTTCACAGTAGTTTTCCTGGGAAAGGCTGAAAATAGTTTTTGGAAATATTTCTTGTGCTATTTCTGGGGTTTCTGCTGATGTGACATACTGCTTTGATGTCCCTTGCTACATAACAACATAATGTCATCTGCAATGACTTCACAGTGCAGAGAAAATATGGAAGTTTGCAATTGTTTACCTGCTGTGCATATTTGATGAAAAGTTTGCATGCGGGTAACTCATTCTGTTTGTCATGGCTCCCATTAATCTGAGATGCACTCTGCAGCTGTGCTGGCAACACTTCAAACAAGGGAGATTCAGACCTGTGTAGTTTCAAATGAAATAATGAATTTCTGCTAATAATATAATACTAAAAAGTTGTGTAACCTTCATTAGCACATTTTCAGCATGTATTTTGTGGAGACAAAAAATAAATAAAATATCCTGAACCAATTTGCAAAAATGTCACTGATTATGATACCTGTGTGGGTGCTCTCACCTTGGGAAAGGTGATAAAGCCAGTATCTATTAGCAATGTGGGAATCTTTCTGCTGTGCAGCTCTGTTTTAATACAATGCTGACAAATGTATTCAACATATTTTCATGCTGTCCTATATTTAGTGATTCTCTGTAGTATTTGCAGCCAGTAGCTCTGTGCCTTTAGATATGCTATGCAGAAAAGACAGGAAAATATGAAAGTAAGGAAGAAAACATTCTTTTAAAATAGAATTTGTTAATGGAACCAAAACAATCCTGTGCTGGTAAGTAGAGCAAATAAACGTGATGTGATACAGAAAGATTGTTTTCTTCTCTCTTGTGCATTTGCCTTTTTAATTAAAATAAGTTAACAACTAAGTACTATTTAAAGCTTTTCTCCACATGCCACAGGGCTTTCAGTGTCCTGTCATGATGAATCATCACGTATTGAAAGACTGCTATGTCAGGCAGGTTTTGCAGTTTTGCGATAGTGTTGATTCAGCAAATGTGAGATAGGAAGCCAAGCAGTAGGGTACCATTAAAATATAAACCAAGTAGTTTCAGAGGCACAGTGTTACCTTAATGACATGAGCAGCTGGCAGAATAGTTTTGCATTCAAAATATGAGGGGAAATAGTCACTCAGTCCTCCTGTCAATCCTGCTGTGCACCTTCACAGGCCTCATGGCATTCAACTGTTTGTGAAGAGTGCGTCCTCAAAATACGGAGTAGAACTAATTATTTCAAGAATCGGTATGTTGTGTTGGTGGATTAGGAATAGAGAGAGATGTGATGACTCTTAAAGAATAGCAAACGTGGTGTTGACATTGCCTACATATTTTTTTATGTATAACTCAATGGTGTTAAAAGAACAAATGAGAGATATGTATAGACACTTTTCTAGCGGTCTTAATGTTATCCCACAGCAAAGAATCTGCTTGTAGATCAGTAGATAAACTGTGGCCTTATGGCTCAGAAATGTAAGACTATGTGCGTATGTTGAAATAAAATAATTTCTGTGCCCAATATTGGGCACTTTAATTGATATCCCCATTATATGACATATGTACAGCAGGACCTGGGTTTATCTGTCTTTGGCAGCACTCCCATAGAATGATTTAGTTTAATTACCATCATCTGTGTAATCAGTGGGAGTTTTATGTGAATAAGAGAGAGGGTGAGATGGACACGTAGCAGAGTGAGAAAAAAATGTAGGTTTTTTTAATGAATGACAGGATTAAGCTTGAATTGCTATGTTTGCAGTCCTTCTGCATTTGCTTTCAGAAGTGCTACATTGGATGGCATAGTATCCGTACAGGGACTTCAAGCCAATCACCAGAATTGACATTGTGATCAAAGTAGAGGTGTGTGTTGGGTATGATAGCCTATAATGAGGCCAATAAATTATATGACAGAATACCCTGAAAACAAAACCAGAGATGACTTTGTATCTTCCTTGCATGAGTAGTGTCATGGCCTCCTGTTTTCTCTGACTTTGACTTAGCTGGTTAAGCAAGGCAGAAACTTTGCTGTTTTCCATTATACAGCACAGCTGTTCAAAGGACCACATGGTTGCCTGTTAAAAGTCACACGTGCTTCCAGAACTCTTAAAAAATTAAATAAAGCTAATAAATAAACATGGCCACTCCGAATCACCCACTTTCAAATCAGACATGCATAGAAAGAAGCAGATGTATACAGCTGCTGCATTTACCAAGTCTGATTAAAATGCAGCAAGAGGCAGTCCTTCCTGGAACTTTTCTAAGAACAGTTGCATCACAAAATGCCTGTTTGTTTAGCTCAAATATTTCACTTAGAACAATTTGGGCTTAAAAACTTTTTAGTGAATTTTATTGGTTTGTGCCTAGCCTCCTGTTGGACTTCACCATTATAAAATTTCAGGCCTTCTAATCTGTGATTTTGGGGAGGGTTCAGACTATCTCCCTATTAGGAATGACTGCTTCCTGAAAAACTGGGCCACATGAAAATGTTATTTCACCCCTGCTATTAGAGTGCAGTAGATGGGAACAAAAGTTTCACTGAGCAGATGCACTATCTGCTCACAGTAGGCAAATATCAGCTTCAAACCCAAATTTAGATAAGAAATCTAAATTTCTTGATAACCAGACATATTGTGTTCATCTGTCTAGTCCCAGCTCGTGTCATTACTCGAAGATAAAAAGAAGCATGTGCTTTCCATGTAAATAAGAGATTAATGGCAGGTTTTCAGTATTGAAGATCTTCTTCGGTTTGTAATAGCAGTCAAAGGGCTCCTGCAATTTGACTTCTTAATATAGCTTTTCCTCTCCCTCTTGTTCTTCCATTTCCTTCCTTTACAAATCGAGTACAAGTGTCTATGACTTGTACCCAGCTAAGTGCTCTTCTCCAGATACACTTGTATTGAATGCAGTTTTTCTAGAAAAGATTAGTCTCAGCATATGGCTGGAATGTAAGAGTTCCTTCCTATCATATTTAGCAATCTTGTTATTTTTTTTTGGCATTAAATGTAAGTGTTGTTTTCTTGTAAGGAACATTTTCTTTTTTTCCTTGCTCTGTCTCTATCAGACTTTTATACAATCGTGCATTTTACTTTATTCTTGAATTACAAGATAATGTGGATTGTGCAGAGGTTGGATACTAATTATAACAGTTTTTCATTCATAAATGCTCAATTCTTAGGAAGTCCAGATGAATAACCAAATCCTAATATTAATGAGCTATTCCATTGTTAGCACTTGCTGTTAGTCCTGTTAGTGTTGATTTTGTATTTGGAGTAATAAAGTCAGTAATTTTGTTCCCAAATTAAAGCATATTGGCAGATCTGCCTGGTGGAAGTTGCAGTTTTGCTGAATTGCTTATGATACTTTGAATTCTTTTGCATGAGGTCTAGTCTGCAACGCAATCTGTTCTCAGAGATACATACATTAAAAACTGCCTATCTGTTCTCAAATGGGAAGACATTATCAGGTATAGAAGGCTGTATGCTGTATTGCCAGTTCACATGGCAACCAGTTAAAACAAAAAAACCCCAAACACAAAGATAATATAAACTGAAGGAATGAAAAAGCAAGGAGTTTACTGCCCATCTTTAAGGATACTGCATCCTCCTCTGCCACTTTATTCTGCTACTGTGTAGTAAATCCGATAGCATGCAAATATTTCTGAATGTGAAAATATTTTTGAATTGACAAGAGCAGTGGTAAATATAATTTATCCTTGTAGTAACTAGGGAAATACTCAGTTTTGGGAAATTAGGAAAATAATAAAGCTTAAACTAATCTTGCCAGGCTGCTTCATATTTCTCAATGGGATTATTAATAGTGAAAGGGAATAGTCTATACTGCAGTCACAGCAGAGAGATGCCTCATCATTTAAAGGGCAGGGGCATAACAATCAGAAGAAATGTAGAAAATTGGCTAAGCTGTAATTGAACATATTTGAAATTCTAAATATATGCTGAACAAATTAACAGGAAAATCCTTTGGGTTTTATTCATGTGTGAGCATGGTTGGTGGTACAGTAAGTACAAATAAATTGTTTAGAAAAATTTCAAACTTTATATTTTAGCTGCAAACATTTTCCCCTGCTGGCAGGAGCTAAAATTAGAGTAGATACTTTTATATTGTTATATAAATGCACATTTCGCAATAACTGCAGATGCTGCCTGTCCTTGAAGTAGCTCAAAGAGACATCAGTAGGTACATGTGATGATTAGGGGAACTTGCATATGATACATGTATTCCAATCAATGTTACAGAATTATTCTGTAGTTATGAAAATTGCTGTATTGTGAATACTTCTTGGTAAATGTTTATCTATATTTACTGACAAGGTTGCCAACACATACCCTGCAACCTCGGGACAACACTTAAAATTTAATGACTGTGCTTTGACCAAAAATGAATATACTTTGTCCATTTGTAGGAAGAGGGTGGAAAATGACTAAATACAGAATAAAGAGGCCAAACTTTTTAGATATAGAGAGACTCCCAGCATCACCTGAAAAGCGTGGCACAAAACACAGCAGGTGAAAAGAGAGGAACCGATGGGCAGAACTTTGCCACTGCGTAACCATGTGCGTACATGGCTTAGCTGTTGGTCTTGCTAAGGTGAGCTGGGCTGAAAAGACTCCAAGGTTCAGAAGTAACTCTCAAGAAGCACTGAAATGTCATGAAGACACTTAAGGTACAGCTTAAAAGGATGTCAAAGTCTGCATGTTTGCAAGACTGACCTATGTCTAGAACTGTGTATTTTTCATGCTTTAATAGTGAACAATTTTGCTTTGATCTCTAAGTATTGAATACTTGCAGTGTGACATGGTTAGGTTGAGGAATAGCTCTCCTGCCTCTTTGGCGTGCAGGCTGGGGAGAGGACTGGCTGGTGGAGTCAGGACAATCTGTAAGGTTAGCACAGGGACACAAGCAGGGAGATGGGGGGATCTAGTTCTCAGGCAAGTGCTGCTAGGTGGGCCCTAGAAATACTCCAGGAGGGAGCAGTCTGGTAGAAGTCTTATGAAGCAGAGCTCGATCAGACCTGTGACAGAGCTGGTCAGTGGAACTGCAGCCGCTGCATGCTTGAAGGGCTCTGAAAAGTAGAGCTTTATGGGCTCCTCATGATTTTTGCTGTTATATGTGAGAGTGAGGAAAAGACACTCAAAATAATGCCACGCTAAGGCATCTTGTGAAAGACAAGGTGGCATCCAGTGATTTTATGATTTGTTGGACAGCTGAAAATAACGCTACTGCTAAATCAATCTTTCATTTAATTATAGCAATATGACAACATTTTGCAACTGCAAATCCTACTGCAGTTAGTAGCCATATTTTTGATGACTGCTTTTAGTATTTTAGTTTATAGATACACGAGCAGCCAAGTGGGTCAGAAAGATTCAGTAACTTGTATTTCTCTGTGAACATTTGCGTTATCTCTACATCTCAACATCCTGCTTTCTGCAGAGAGCAGATGGACATTTACAGTACTTTCCAGCGGCATTTTCCAAAGTACTCACTGATAGCTTTAGCCTGCTTGAGTAGTATTTTCTGATAGGATGAACATCCTGTACCTCCTCATGGATATCTAAGCTCAGTGGGGTGGGAGAGTGACTCTGTAGCTCTGCAATTCACCTGGGAGAGAACAGGCTTTCATCTCGGCTTTTTCTCTGCATACCTCGATACATAGAAATATATACGCATCTGAGCAAAACTGCATAAGTCCTGTTTGAATGAGCACTGAGGAATACAGGGGCCTAAAGCAGGTTGGTGTTATTATATTATACTGTTATGGTGTTTGCACACAAGAACTGGCCAAGAGAAGCGTTCTGAGAACAGTAAATACAACCTCTGTACACATTGGTTGGCTTTGCTAACTGCAGCAATGGGGATGTCAAATTGCTCCCATTCTGCTTTGAGTTCGACTCATCCCTGAAACAATGAATTCTCATCTGAATTACCTTGATCTAGATGTGAGAGAGACTGATGTCTTGAGTCTCACAGTCTCACTGGACTCTCCTTTACTGTGTTTGAAATCCCAACAGTCCTCTTCTCTGAGACTTGCAGCTCACTTATTCCAGATACAGCAAAACATGTTCTGAGCAAAAAGTGGTTGGTTGTTTTGTTTTTAGTTGTGGATGTTTTGGGGTTTTTTTTGGGGGGGGGGGAGCGGGGAAGGAAGGAGGTAAGGTTTGGTTTGGTTTAGTTCTTGTTTTTACTATTTTTGGTTTGGTCTTTATAGGAGAAATACCCTAAGCCTTAATGTTGAGTTTCAAAATTGGCTTTGATACTGCTTTTAGAGTTCACATATTATCAGTAGAGGTAGGTTTCATCTTTTATTTTGTGTGATTTCCTGACCAGTAGTCAAACACTATTCACTCACAGTTACAGACTTGAGAGTGATTAGCACACAACCCTAACACCCTTAAGGATGCTCTGTGCTTGCTTGCTGCTCTGTTTAAATGGAAAGCATGGCCTTTTACAAGGTCACAAACATTTTTTCACCTTTCTTATATAAACTTTAATATGCAGAGAAGGTCACTCTTCCCAGTACCATCCTAATTCAACAGAACTAAATCTTAAGTGAACGCTTACTTAGCCTAGTGCCTGAAGCTGAGGCAATACAGAAGTATGTGGAAAAAACCCACCCGATTCGTATCTCTGAAGACCAAGAAAATAGACCACAAAACTTTTCTTTAAAAGTTATACTGTATATCTGATGTTACTGTGACTTACTTAAATAGTGTTTCTTTTTTTAATAGAACTGTCTAATGGTAATACAAAGGAAGGCTTTAGGTATTTGGATTTAGAGGGTTTGCTTGGAGTTCTGTGCTATACAACAAAGACTATTTATTTGAATAATGAACTGAGTTAACTTCTGCACAGTGGCTGCAAGTGCTTACAGAAATTAGTTATTCCTATTGGCCCACATTTTTAAATTTATTTCATAGATGTATGGAATCATTTTTCTAAAACAGTTGGGCATTATATATTACTAATTTTTGGTATGCTAGGTAAGCACTGGAACTCTAAGGTTGATTGTTGGCTGCCTCACACATTGTAATCCTTAGATAATGCTGTGTTTGTGTGGCTGACTGACTTTATGTTGCTTAATAATGACTAAGATTGCATTTACTCTCTTGTGGTTTAACCCCAGCTGGCAACTAAGCACCACACAGCCACTCCCCCGCTCCCCATGCCAGCAGGATGGGGGGAAGAGAATTGGAAAGGTAAAGTGAGAAAAATCGTGGGTTGAGATAAAAACAGTGTAATAATTGAAATAAAATATAATAATAATAATAATAATAATAATGATGATGTAATGAAAAGGATAATAACAAAAAGAGAAATAAAACCCAAGAAAGACAAGTAATGCAAATGAAAACAATTGCTCACCAGAAACCAACTGATAGCCAGCCAGTCCCTGAGCAGTGGCCCCCCAGCCAACCTCCCCCTAGTTTTATTGCTGAGCATGACGTCCTATGGTCTGGGATACCCCTTGGGTCAGTTGGGGTCAGCTGTCCCGGCTGTGTCCCCCCCAACTTCTTGTGCCCCCCCAGCCTCCTGCTGGTGGGGTGGGGGGAGAAGCAGAAAAGACCTTGACTCTGTATAAGCACTGCTCAGCAGTAACAAAACCATCCCTGTGTTATCAACACTGTTTCCAGCACAAATCCAAAACATAGCCCCATACTAGCTACTAGGAAGAAAATTAACCCTACCCTAGTCAAAACCAGCACACTCGAATGTGTTTTAATTATGATTCCCTATAGGCCAAACTACAGTATCAAAGTATATGTCTTTTACGTTCTTTTGTATAATGAGCAAAGGCAAAGTCTTTAGCACAAATGGATTACAATTCCCAATACTACATGAGAATGCTTTAGAACTGCAGCATGCTTTTCTTTTGTTTGACATCCCCTTGTCCTCAATGTTTTTCTAATCCTATTATTTCCTTTCTTCAGAAGTACAGAATACAGTAGCTGCATCCCTGAGAGGAAAGGACAAACTGACAAGATCACTTGCTGCATTATGCTGTGTTGATAGATTGTTTAAATCCTGCATTTGTAATGCAGATGGAAATAAACAGTTTCTGAGCAAAAGCTGATTAAAGAAATTAGTCAGAATTTTCTATCACAAAGAAATTGCTTACTTAAGCAAAATAAAAACATTGATGGGGCCCAAGTGATTAAGCAAAAAGCCCACCAAACCCCTCAAAACCCCAAAGCAAAACAAAGAAATCAAAAAAGCCTCACCAGATACAAGCCCCCAAAATGACCAGTTGTGCACTGTGATGAATTCACTCAACTCTATTAATTCAACATGAGGGTAAAGAATTCTAAAATAGTCACGCCACGGGATCACATTTAACAGACTTGAACTTCACTTCTATAAAAGTGAGGAGGCCCTATGGTGAGAATTACTTTAACAAGCTCTAAAGCAGGATGTGTTTCAAGGAAAACAATCCAGTGAGTCAGTGTGCAAAAAATGTGCTTCCTTCATTTTCTGTCGTTATGCACATGCAGAAGCTGTGGATGTAAATGAGATACTCAACTCCTAATTAGAGCTGAGCTCTTCCACTCTCTTGACCTTTTGGCAGGTTTGGGCTTAGAGTCCAAATCCTATATTGATTTTTTGATTATTTGAGTTAGCCCTGGTTTCCATATAGGGATATTAGAATTCCAGCCAGATATGCATGTGAACTGTTACTAGCCCAGATAGTGATCTGTTTTCTAAGCTGTTGTTTCTGCAGTGCTGTCTACTCTCCACTAACCCATCAGTAAAGCATATTTATTGAATTTACTCTATTTTCTTGAAATTTCTGTGGCCTTCCTTTCTTGCCAGTTACTGTGAATTTCTAAGCTTTCATAATACAGATCTGGTCTTTAATATACTGCCTTTGGCTTATTTAGAGTCATCCTCTGAAATGCCCCACAGGGAGCCATATTTTTACTTCACTTTCTATAAACAGAAATCTGAGTGTACTGTTAAAAAGGGAGGTTTAACACAGGAGGCAATCTGTGAATTTTAGGCTAACAAGCTGGATGTATGACTTCAGCTACAAGATATGTATAAAAAAATCCTAATTGAATAAGAAAATCAGTATTCATAGGAGAAACACAGAGGAGTATAGACTCCTTTAGGTAGCAACAGAGATACAGTTTTATACATAGCTTTTTGATATTTTGACTGACTGTTAAATACAGATAAGCTGCATATTAATCCCAGCGTTTTCTTCTGGGGATGCAGTCATCACAAAGCATCCGCCAGGCAGTACCAAACCAGCAGATACGCAGTAAACTGCCAGAGTGCCAGCCTCTGAACTAAAAAGCAGCTGCAATAGTGACAGCGGCAGAGTCATCCTTTGATGTAGCAGCCGGCACCGGCTCAGTGCCTCCCAGCAGAGCAGGTGAAACTGAATTTTGTTCCATCAGAGATGACAGACGGAGCCTGGCCAAAGCCCTGCTGCTCCTGGCATGGGCAGGCGCGGAGGAGGATGGAGGTGAACCAGGAGGCTGAGGGGAAAGACCCAGAGAGGCAGCCGTGTTTCTCATGCTGGGGGCTGTGGGAGGCAGGGGGCAGCAATCCCTTATGCTCAGAGGGGTCCAAATCTGCCCCCCCAGCCTGACCCCCTCCCCTAACACACAGACGGACACAGACACGCTCCCTTTCCCCTCGGTGCAGCCGCCGCAGTGCAGTCCAGGGCTCCAGCCTGGTCTCAGTAGGCAGCAGGACCCCGGGCACTGCGTCACCCCTGGCTGCCGCCTGCTCTCTGCCAACCACCTTGCTTGCCGGTCTGTGCCCTCTTAGCAGTGCTTGTCACCTGGCCTGAAATGCAAATGCCAGCTAGGTGTGCTAACAAAGCTCAGGACCCTGTGCCCATTAAAATTGAGATTTTTGGATTAAAAGCACCCTGTAAAGGTAGTTATGTGATCTTTGTTACCTTGGTATCTAAGATCCATACGATATTGATCCTTGTACCTACCTCTGATGGTGTTAAGTATTTCCTTCCGTCGCAGATGAAAAGCTTCTGGGACGGTGATGTGCCTGAGGAAACATGAGAGATGAATAGCAGAGCAGCGAACTGAATCCAGGTCACAGCCCAGCCTCCTAGCGAGGAGCACGGCCTTCATTTGCTTGCAGCATCACACGACCTCCTGGGTCTGCAATGAAGTACTGTGGTTCTCTCTTATCGCTTATAATTCTGACTTGAGCTCTGGGAATGTTTCGCAACCCCTTAAGTGTATATGATTGAAAAAATACCGGACACTGATTAGGGCGATCAGGATATATGATCTCATTCATAGACTGACTTAGGGCTTTCTTAAAACCTCTGGGCTTTACTGCTTGCTCTACACCTACTGAAATAATATTCTCTATTTCACAGCTAATTAAGAAGCTTCTAATTTCCAGCCTAAACATGTTCATAGTCTGTGTCTATCCATTTCTTCTTTGTGTTAACATTCTGGTTTGTTTAAACAGTCCTTTTGTCTTACAATATTTTTTCTGTCATTGCTGAGAGAACCAGATGACCATAGTACGACTGAATTTGGGGGGTTTAATTCAGTGTAGAACTTTATCATGCATGTTATGTTATGCAGCATTTAGGTAGACAGAGATATCTGAGGTACTTCAAAAACATTAATTTAGAGATACTCACAACTCCAGTCTTTTGTAGGTGGGTATTTTACCATTTCATCGAGTGCAGCCAATTGCAGCATTGGCGCATCTCACCCTTGAGAGGCCTTCTTTATTTGACTTTAATGTGTTGGCTTTTTTTTAATATGTAACCTAAAAGCATAACAAGGTACAAAATTTGAATGTAGTTTAGTACCTGGTTTTATGTTCCAAGGTCACTGATTGAGAGTTTGAGTAACAGTCTTTAGCTGCCTGCACTTTCAACAACCACAAAGATGTCTTAAAATAAGAAGAACCTGATATTAGTGAACACTTTAAAAGCTTTGCTGTGTACAAACCATTGCAAGGCTATGGCACAGTTCCATAAATAGTAGAACTTATGAAGATTGTTTTCCTGTGAATTTGCATGCTTATATTAATTGACTTTTGTGTCACTGAAGGCACAGTATCTTATCAAAGCTCTTCTGGCAGATCTTTTATAAGGATTTTTGTTTCTCCTTATCACCACATTTGAAGTGCCTGAAGTTATTTCCAAGTGAACTATGGGTCTGGCTTGTCTTCCCATCTCCTAATTTAAAAACATCTTGTTAAATATTATTAAATTTTTTTCAATCTGTTAGCCAGTTATGAGATGGCATACAATAAGATTGCATTATTCTTATTTCCATCAGTGAGCAGACTAAAAATGTGATACTTGCAATTGTATTATCAAACATAGCTGTATTGATGATCAAGGAACTATGTTGATTGATACCATCCAGGGTGTATTCCCATACTGTCTAAACAATGCCAGTGCAGGACTTTGCCTGAAACTTAAACAACTTCTTCCCTATTTAGGGCGTGATTGATGCAGTACAGCCCCCAGTATGTGCGGCTGACGTGCAGTAATCATGAGCTTTGAGGAGTTAGTAGGACACTGTGAACATCTTGCATCTGTGTCATTTGGCTGTTATGACAATGTCAGAATGCTAGAATTTTTTAGACTTCTTTTTAATGACTAGAATGGCTATAGACTATAGGCTGTATTCTGTGCCTAGATAGTTAATCACCATAAAACGCAAGTGTGGTAGTCTGAAGGGAGTATAATACACTGAACACATAAAACCTCTAATATACTTTTGGCTATTGTTGGTGGTGTTGAGGTCTTACAACTTTCATCTTCTGATACCAGCAGGGCTTATTTTAAATTTAAGAAGTATTTCTGGCAAAAAGCTGATAAAACAATCCTTATGGCAGCAGAGATAGTATTATTGTAGTAAGTATTTTTAATATAAACTATAAATGTGCAATACAAAACTATATAGTCAGTGTAATTTATAAGGTATTTCAGAAGAAATTTTTTTTCTTGATTCTGAATTATTACTTTAACCCTCCGGATGTTGGTATTCAAATGCTTCATTCAAGAAATAGTAATATAATGTAAGCACGCTTGGATCCTGGTTTGGATTCTACATATGCCTTGAGGTGCAGAAGAATTTCAAACAATTGAAATGAAAAGGCAGTGTAATGAGGAGGCTCTCTTAAATTATGCAGTGCTAGTATTCTCGCTCCCAAGATTTTGTGTGTGTTACAAGAAGCTTGCCAACTGTGCTAAAGCAAAATGGGACGATTGAGGAAGATGTGGGTGGGGATAAAACTTTCCCAGAAGAAACCCAGAAAAAACGGAGGGGTAGACACTGGAGGGGAGGAAAAAGAAAATAAAGTGAAACATGAAAGTTCTGGTTGTGCAGATTAAACTGTCCCAGGGGCTGTTTTTCATGGTATATGATGATCACTTGTCTAAATCCTGATGCAAACTCATCTGAAATGTGTGAGAGTTTTGCATGCATAAGAGAGGCAGGATTTAGCCCCATATGGCTTATCACTTTGATCTTCAAAGGTCAATTTTGTATTGCTAAGCCAGTTCTGAATAAGTCCCCAATTAATTAGGAAGAGAAAACACTTCTGTTCAGAAAAAAGGTGCATCTGCTCAGTGTTACTTTTTTTGCAACACAGAAATTAATAACTGCAAACAACACAATATTTCCCGTTGCATTCCCTCTGCCCTTACAGAACAGCAATAATGCAGAATACACCCTCACTAGCTATTCTGACTTTTTCAACATCTAGACTCCCTGAATGACTACAATAATAGATATAACTCTTGCCTGCAGAAAACTCTGTATTCTTTGGTAGAAAGAAATTAGATTATCTTTGGCTTTTTGTATAGCATCTTTCATGTAAACTACATTCTAAAACACATTATAGAGTAAGAGCAGCAACAACAAAGAAAGTAAAAAGTAAAATAGAGAATACTAACTATAGACAAGAAAGAAAATGAAATCTGAAAAGAAATAGTATGTTAATGAGGTAGGGTATCAATTTCACATGACTGAAAAGGCATTCACACCTAGAAGTTATAACACTGAGTGAAGAAGCAGAAAGGCCCATGTTAGATGAACTGAGGAAAAAAAGAACTACTAATACCTTTAGCTGAATTTGCTGTATGAATAAGTAAGCAAAAATCCTTTGAAATCTGGAGACCCAACTCACCAGTATCTTCTCACTACTTTGCAATGCTTAGGTGGTTTCTGTGGTGGGATGCAATAAGCCTGGGAAAACAGTTTTTGGTTTTTTTTGGTTTTTTTTTTTTTTCTTAGTTCACATAAGGAAGCCATTTTACCAATTTTTAAATTGTGAATGCTTTTTTTTTTTTTTTAATTTTACTCCTGTTGCATCAGAAATCAACAAAACCTTAGCCTGCTTGGTCTACATGTGAAATAAGAAATGGCAGTTTTTACAGACAGAGGAAGAAGAGGTTATGATTCTTCAGAGTTGCTTATGGCTCAGCTAGAAACACATCCTCAATCTTTTGACCGGAATGAGACTACAAAACCATTTCTTCCCCCACAGATCACTCTCCCAATTGGCTTTGCATGTCAAGTGAATGAAATAGAGTGTTGTTAGCAGACGTATTTTGCATGTAACAAGCTGAGAAGTTGCCTTTTGTTTATGTCAGACTGCAGAATTTGGACTTTAATAAAGCCTCTGCAGGAATCCTCTTGCACTGCAAGACAACTTGAAGCAGTGGCCTGAACAGTAAATGCTGCAGATTTAAGACCCATTCAGCAGGGTACATATGTGCACATTACTTCAGATGTATTCAGAAACCCCCAGATGCTTCCAGTGCCTGCATGTTCACATGCTGGGAAAAGATCAAATAAGGAAGTCAGTTTGAGATTTATAATACCACTACTGTAGACTTCTGAAGGAATGGTGCAATGTGTCCCTAATTTTATGCTTGAATGCTCTAGAAGAAAATACTGTGGGGCATTCTGTGTAATCAAGACCTTTGGTTTTCCTTGCCCACAAAATGTGTGGGGAGGAGTAGAGACATCCAAGTGGATTAAAAAAGAGCATTCACAGTTGAACTGAGCTCAGCTGGTTGCTGTAGAGGATATGATTTACTCTAACCACAGGTATTTCAAAGAAAGGGATTCTAAGTGCTTTGAGTAGGCATTTACCAAAAAGATTTGGCTGCAATAGGAATTTGCTAAATACTATTATACAAATCATTGTTAAAATATTAATTAAAAAAAATTATTGTGGAGCAAATGCAATGTAAATTGGATCTTGAATAAGTGGACTTCTTGAGTTCTGGTCTTTTCTTTTGTATACTGTGTACTTGCCAGGAATGCAGGGGTGAAAAACGAGTTCCTAAATGCAAATCCTTTTGTATGATGTGAATGTTACAATGATGAATCAAAGATAATTTGATTCGTATGGCATTTTTCCACACACCTACTCATCTCGAGGAAGAGGGAGAAACTTATCTGCCTTTCCACCTACATAACAACACAAGGCGCCTGATCTTAGATAAAATAAGCTCCTAGTGTTGATATAGTTGCTTGGATAGATATATTTATTGTGCTCTAAGGAAATGTGAAAGAAACACCGAAGAAAATGTGTGGTGTCCCAATGACGGGTTCAGAAATACAAAATGTCTAAACCTGTCCTTATGCTTCCTTTGCACCTAGCATCAGAGGGCCAATATTGGATTTTTAGCAAAAAAGTATCCAAATAACTTCTCTTTTGTTTATAATTTGTCATCATACTGGGAACTCCTTTTTCCTATTAAACCATGGTGAACCTAAAGAAGGACCTTACTTAAAGTAAGAAGAGGGTGTTACTTTGAACCTCTTCTCTTTAAAATATAGCTCTGTGACAAATGTTTTCTGTTATTATTTAACAGACTCTTCTATTGAAGTTCAGATGGTAGAATTTGGCCCTAACTTTAAAGAGCTATAGTTGCACATTGTATACCATGAGGTAGTGAGTAGTTGCTTATAAAATAAGTGGGTATCTCAAACACAAGGGTATTTCAGAAATCAGATTGTGTTGCTTCATTCTGAAAGCACGGTCCTCTTAAATGCCATGCAAGAATCACAATTAATTAAATATACATTTCTGTGTCTGTGCAGCATTTATTTAATTATTTTCTCTTAGCAGGCAGGCAAAGCTTAATGAACCACCACAGAAGATCTTCCTATTTTAAGTTATCGAGCAGTTTATGCTGTGGGACTTGCTAAAGCAAACTCTTCTCACCCCTTCTCTCAGAGGATTCTCATCTTTGGTGAAAGGGGCAGCAGAGGGAAACAGGAGGCTGCAGACACAGTCTCTAACCTTGACCCACCTGGACAAGGTGGGTTTTCTGGCTCTGGGCAGATTTGGGATATTTGCAAGGCAGGTTCCCTGCTGCTCTCGTACGTGCCTCCTGCCTCACTGGAGGCAGGGAGGAGGCTCGTGCATGGCTGTCGCTCCTGAAACCTCAGGCTGCCCCTGTGCCCTATCTCACTGGGAGTTAACTTTGTGCTCGTCCCTTCAGGGGGAGCTGACACCAGTTCCTTTTGGTGCCGGTACAATGTGCAGTGGCACCTGCCTCCAGCCTGCTCACCTGTAAAAGCCAGATGCAGTGGTCACCGCATGGTTATTGGATGGAAGGGAGCAATGAGAACAAATTCCCTGCCTTAATTTTTACATTTGAAATTGACAAAGTTACTCATTTTAGGTTTCTTCTCTAAGAAATGAGGAGGAGGAACAGGAATGGATATTTCTACTTCTAATGGCTAAGTCTTCACAGTTCACTGTGATGCACTCCAGGTCTGGATTGCTGTTTTGCTTTCTGTTGAGTGAAAGGCCCTTATCTGACTGTGTACAGTCACTTTGGATTCTCATGAAAACTTTAAATCACTTTCTGCTTTCCTTTATTTTAATTCCTTTCCTAGGATGATTTATCTGAGCACTTGTTTGAGGTTGAGCCTATTTACCAGAAGTAATATACAACCCGAAGAGGAATGAAGTTGTAGACAAGGAATTCTGTAAGACACTTTCACTGATAAATTGGTGCGAAGATGTAATGATGTTAAATGATAAGATACATGTATGGCAAATTGTGCTGAAGCAAATGAGAAGCACCTTTGAATTAAAAGGACAATCAAACTAATGATCATACTTGTAACAGTTAATCCTGGTGCTTCGTAAAGACCCTTTGATCAGTGGCTGCAGTGGATGAAGGGTTTTGCTTCTTCCAATATGTTTTCTGAAGTGTATTAAGAGCAAGATAGATAATTGTACATGTTTTATATGTTTGAAATTTCTATATTTAAAAAGGATTTTCTTTATCTTCATTTAATGCAAGCCTTGGATAAATTTCATCAATACAGATTTAGATATTACACATATCTGTGCTTTGGATACAGGATTACAACTGAAAGAGTCCATGTGCAAATGAGGGAAGAAGATAATTTATGCTTTCAAATGTAGGTGTGTTTACAGGTTGGTATGTACAGTATGCAAGGAATATACAGAGAATTTGCCCCACTCACTTGAAAAAATGGTCATTTCATATCTTAAAGAATAAAGGGTGTAGGAAATAAAGTAAAATGAAGACGTAAAATGGCTAGAAAAAGCTTTTTAAATCCTAAGGAATATCATCAGCTGATCCGATTGATGTCTGAATATGTGAACAATACTGAGAGCAGTCTGGACTGAGAAAGAGAGCTGTAGAAGTCACTCTAGCAAGCGTGGCAGGCAGGGAGTTGGTTTCATAAAGATCCAGGCAAAGAAATTATGATACCGTATTTTGTCCAGTTTCCAACTGAAGGGATGCTTTGAAGGAAGGTACTTAACACTTAGTTGTGGTCTCTTTGAAATAACTTGTCCATGAGCAAAGCTTCTGTCTAACCCTGTAAATTACTGGTTGGGTTATGCCCTGGAGTATGAGAGTTTACTGCCCTATGAAATTGTTTTTGTTCTATCTACTGTAGCATAGTTCGTTCTCATTTTTCATATAAATATCTAATGAACATTCCAAACTATGAAAAATGAAACCCTTTCAGTGACTTCAGTGGGAGCTGTGCGGTATGAAATAGGACTTCTAGAAGCAAACTTAATGAAATTGGTAAACTCAAGTCAGTAACCAATTTTGTCTTGTTCAATTTATTGCTATAAATACAATTATTCTAGATGTATGGGAAAACTTTTCTTCCACATCTCATATGATAACTGTACCTTAAAACAGTGCAGTTACTGGATACTTACAAACAGAAATAGATGTAGGAAATCACTATATTTGAATATATAACATGAAGCGGTTCAGTATGTAAGTACAAGATCAACTGTTAGGCCATTGTTAATAAGCCGCAGAGAAAGTATATCTGGGATTATTCTGTAATTAGCATTTTGAATCATTCATAAAACAATACAGTTCTCTTGATTCCAGAACACCAAATTGCTTGTCAGATATATCTGATCCTTGATTTAAGTTGTCCTAGAAACTAAAGAACCTGTTACTTCAGAAAGACTTTCATGCAGCCTTTAGAGATGTATGTATATGCCTGCACATTCAGGTTCGTGCATATGCTGTTTTTCTTGGCCAGTTTTCTGGGGCCTATGAAAAAAATCTGCAGACACACATATGGGGATATAAAAATATGCATACAGTTTTAGATACTTGAATATTCTAAGAAGCTCCATAGAAATGTATCTAAATATACTTTGCAGGTCTGTTCATAAAAGAAGGAAAGTCCCTTTCTCCTGGGGCAGGGACAGGCAGCAGAGCTGCCTGCTAAAGCGGGGCCCGGGTGGAGGCCGTCCGGCAGCAGGTGGCTGAGCTGCAGGAGGCGGTGAGAAGGCTGCAGAGCATCAGGGGAGCCGAGAAGGAGTCGGATGGTTCCAAGCGCAGTCTGCGGTGGACCCACCTCCCACGGCCAAACAGCCAAAAACTGGGAGGGGGGGCCAATAGTGCAGAAGAATGGAAGCTTGCAATGGCAAGGACCAGCGGGAGGAGGAGATTTCCCCCGAAGCCCGAGGTGCCCTTGCAGAACCGCTTCGCCGCTCTGCGGAGTGAAGAGGAAGGACCCGTCACATCAGGAGAGACGCTGGAGCTGAGTAAGGCAGCCCGATCTGCTCCCCGTGTAACAACCAGCACGACTAAGAAAAGGCGACGGGTGATAGTAGTAGGCGACTGTCGTCCGAGAGGCGCAGAGGCACCCACCTGCCGACCTGCCGCGCTCTGGAGGGAGCTGTGCTGCTTCCTGGGGAATCCTATCAGGGATGTCACCGAGAGACTGCCAAGCCTCATACAGTCCACCGACTGTTACCTGCTGCTGCTGTTCCACGTGGGCACGAGTGATACAGCCAGGAGCAGTCTGACAAGTATCCAGGATTACAGAGCCCTGGGAGCGGCAGTACAGGACTCCGGAGCGCAGGTGGTTTTTTCATCAATCCTCCTGGTGAAAGGGAAGGGGTTTGAAGGGGCCAGTTGAATCTGGCGAATCAACAAATGGTGCCGCAGCCAGGCTTTCGGCTACTTAGACCATGGGACTCGCTTTGAGAAACCTGGGCTGACGGGGTCCATCTGTCAGAGAAGCGGAAGAGCATCTTCAGTCATAGGCTTGCCAAGCCAGTCAAGACGGCTTTAAACTAAAGTTGCTGGGGGAGGGGAACCTCAATCCATCCCACTGCTACCAGTTTGATGCCAGTGCCAGCAACAGATGCCCAGAGCCTGGAGAGGGATCACAGGTCAGTAGGAGAGCACCTGAAGAGCAGCACAAAGGAATTCCAGCCAGCAAGTCAGCTTCATCAGGGGCCCGACTGAAATGCCTCTAGGCAAATGCAAGTAGCATGGGGAATCAACACGAGGAGTTAGAGACGTGCACACGCCTGCAGGGCTATGATCTTATTGGCATCACAGAGACATGGTGGGATGGCTCCTATGACTGGAGTGTTGGAATGGAAGGATACAGGCTCTTTAGGAAGGACAGGCAGGGGAGATGGGGAGGGCATGTCACCTTCTATGTCAATGACCAGCTGGAGTGCATGGAGCTCCGCCTGGGGATGGATGAGGGGCTGACCAAGAGCTTATGGCTCAGGATTAAAGGAAGAGCAGCATCCAGTGACATTATAGTGGGGGTCTGCTACAGGCCACCCGGCCAGGAAGACTGAGCAGATGAGGCCCTCTATAGACAGATAGGATCAGCCTCACATTCACAACCCTGGTCCTGATGGGGGTCTTCAACCACCCCGATATCTGTTGGAAGGACAGTATGGCAGGGCATAAGCAATCCAGGAGGTTCCTGGAATGCGTTGATGACAACTTCCTTCTTCAAGTGATAGAGGAGCCAATGAGGAAAGCTGCTATGCTGGACCTTGTTCTCACCAACAAGTAGGGGCTGGTGGCTAATGTGAAGCTCAAGGGCAGCCTCAGCTGCAGTGACCATGAAATGGTGGAGTTAAATCCTTAGGGCAGCAAGGAGAGCACACAGCAAGCTCACTACCCTGGACTTCAGGAGAGCAGACTTTGGCCTCTTCAGGGATCTTCTTGGTAGAGTACCATGGGATAAAGCCCTGGAGGGAAGAGGGGCCCAAGAAAGCTGGTTAATATTCAAGGATCACCTCCTCCAAGCTCAGGAGCGATGCATCCCAACAAAGAGGAAGTCAGGCAAAAATGCCAGGAAGCCTGTGTGGATGAACAAGTTGCTCCTGGACAACCTCAAACACAAAAAGGAAGCATACAGAGGGTGGAAGCAAGGACAGGTAGCCTGGGAGGAATACAGAAGAAGTGCCTCAACAGCCAGGGATCAGGTTAGGGAAGCTGAAGCCCTGATAGAATTAAATCTGGCCAGGGCTGTCAAGGGCAACAAGAAAAGCTTTTATAGGTACGTCAGTGATAGAAGGAAGACTAGTGAAAATGTGGGCCCTCTCTGGAAGAAAACGAAAGACCTTGTTACCCAAGACATGGAGAAAGCTGAGGTACTCAATGACTTTTTTGCCTCAGTCATCACTGCCAAGTGCTTCAGCCACAGCACCCAAGTTGCTGAAGGCAAAGGGAGGGACTGGGAGAATGAAGAACTGCCCACCATAGGAGACGATCAGGTTTGAGACCATCTAAGGTACCTGAGGGTGCACAAGTCCATGGGACCTGACAAGATGCACCCATGGGTCCCAAGGGAACCGGTGGATGAAGTGGCTAAGCCACTATCCATCATATTTGAGAGGTCATGGCAGTCCGGGGAAGTTCCCGCTGACTGGAAAAGGGGAAACATAACCTCCATTTTTAGAAAGGGAAAAAAGGAAGACCTGCAGAACTACAGGCCAGTCAGCCTCACGTCTGTGCCCGGCAAGATGACAGAGCAGATCCTTCTGGAAACGATGCTAAGGCACATGGAAAATAAGGAGGTGATTGGTGACAGCCGACATGGCTTCACTAAGAGCAGATCGTGCCTGACAAATATGGTGGCCTTCTACAATGGGGTTACATTGTTGGTGGATAAGGGAAGAGCAACTGACGTCATATACCTGAACTTGTGCAAAGCATTTGACACTGTCCCGCATGATATCCTTATCTCTAAATTGGAGAGACATGGATTTGATGGATGGACCACTCGGTGGATAAGAAATTGGTTTGATGCCTGCACTCGAAGAGTTGTGGTCAGTGGCTTGATGTCTCAATGGAGACCAGTGATGAGTGGTGTTCCTCAGGGGTTGGTATTGGGACTGGTGCTGTTTAACATCTTTGTTGGTGACATGGACAGTGGGATTGAGTGCACCCTCAGCAAGTTTGCCGATGACACCAAGCTGTGTGGTGCAGTCGACACATTGGAGGGAAGGGATGCCATCCAGAGGGACCTTGACAGGCTTGAGAGGTGGGCCCATGTGAACCTCATGAAGTTAAACAAGGCCAAGTACAAGGTTGTGCACATGGGTCGGGGCAATCCCAACCACAAATACAGGCTGGGTGATGAGTGGATTGAAAGCAGCCCTGAGGTGAAGGACTTCGGGGTGTTGATTGATAAGAAGCTCAACATGACCTGGCAATGTGTACTTGCAGCCAGAAGGCCAACCGTATCCTGGGCTGCGTCAAAAGAAGTGTGGCCAGCAGGTCGAAGTGATTCTGCCCCTCTACTCTGCGCTCATGAGACCCCACCTGGAGTACTGCATTCAGCTCTGGGACCCCCAACATAAGAAAGACATGGACCTGTTGGAGCAAGTCCAGAGGAGGGCCATGAAGATGATCAGGGGCCTGGAGAACCTCTCCTATGAAGACAGGCTGAGAGAGTTGGGATTGTTCAGCCTGGAGAAGAGAAGGCTCCAGGGACACCTTATAGCAGCCTTCCAGAACCTAAAGGGGGCCTACAAGAAAGCCAGAGAGGGACTTTCGTAGTGATAGGATGAGGGGTAATGGCTTTAAGCTGAAAGAGGGTAGATTTAGATTGGATATAAGGAAGAAATTTGTTATGATGAGGGTGGTGAGGCACTGGAACAGATTGCCCAGAGGGGTTGTGGATGTCTCCCCATCCCTGGAAGTGTTCAAGGCCAAGTTGGATGGGGCTTTGAGCAACCTGGTCTAGTGGAAGGTGTCCCTGCCCATGGCAGGGGGGGGGGAACTAGATGATCTTTAAGGTCCCTTCCAACCCAAACCATTCTATGATTCTCTGCAGTGGAAAAAAACGATGTGTATGTATGCTCCATGGGACCACCACCTTAACTAGAACACAAATCTGAAAAGTACATGTAACATGGAAAGACTTTGTCGTGGTATTAGGATCAAACTATGGTTTTTGGAGCTTAAGACTGTAATCATGGAGAAAGGAAAAGGGCAATTATCTTTACATATTGTGAAGTTTAGACTTAGTGATGTTGAGGGAAGCCCTGGAATGTCTAATGTAGCTTTTACCTGTGTTCAAGTGGACTAAATGTATTAATAGAGAAAAATTCTATCAAGGGCTTTTAATGACCATAAAGACACCTTCTCTCAAAAAGCCCTTGAGCTGGAGATTATTGAAGGCTGGGACAATGTGCCAGCATGTATGTTTACTCTGTCCTTCCCCTCTTCCATTATGAGTCATAGCCAGAAAAGGGACTGTCAGGCTGGATAAACCTTTGGTCAGACCCATCATGGCTGTTCTTCTGTAGAGATTCCTCTGCAAGTGGAAATCCAGTGGGGTCTGTTAGCAAGATTTAATTAAATTGACAACTGGCAGGGAGCTTTCAGCCGCACATGTGGGGGGTAAAAAAAAAGAAAAGACTATTCCAAATAAAAATATGGAAATAAGTCTTTCTGAGGAGATGCAAAAAGGGTCCTTTCCTGGCATACATATGATTTTATTAGAAGGGAAGCATTTTATCCATTTTGGCCTTCAATCAGAATACTAATATGCCTTTTTCCTAGTCCCTTCAGTGACAAACAAAATGCAACAAATAATTTATTCTTTGAACTTCGTTTTTCTTCATTAATTATCAACAAACAGGTGTTTGCTGCTCATACGTGGTCTGAGAAGTGCTGGTGAGAGTTTTCATATCTCTGTGAAGTTACTGTGAAATAAGCCAGGGGATGAATTTATGTTCAAACTCCACTGTAACTGTTCACTGTAACTGTCCAGGTACATGCTGTTTTCCTGTAATGAACAGGTTTCCTTTCTGACAGAGTAGAGCTATCCATCTCTTAGTAGGGTGGAAATCTGTGTACCCAACCTTACATTAGAGTACCTTTTTTTCAGTTATATCCTCTCTGGGAAAACTAATTTTGAGTGATTCATTTAAGTCCCATTGTACTGGTTCACTCTTGGAAAGGATGATCCTGGCTTTGTAGACAGAAATACCTGAGGAGACTTGGAGAGAGATTTTGACAGATGTTCTGGAAATGGTGAGAATGTACTCAATGGGAAAATACCAGGAGACTGTGGTATAAGTAAAATATTTTCTTATCTTCTCCCTTGCTAGTCAGTAGTCACTAAATTTAGCACTTCAGAAAAGCTGGGCTTCTTTCTAGCTAGCTGTGAGAATGAAATCTAAGTTATCTGTTAAGACATGGTCTTGATTGTTTCTCAGAATTTACAACTCTGGCAGCTAACTCTACATACATGCCCTTGTGCTGTCCTTGTTTTGGATAGATCCTTGCCTGTTTCATTTCACTGCCTCTGTTTGAGGGACCTAGGCTGACTGTATATTCTCCAATGCCATAAGCATCATGTCACTGTGCCTTGTTAAAAAATGGACAGACTCTGTTGGCTTTGATTTTAAATCATGCACTCACTGTGCCCACGTTGAGCTTGGCTTGCAATGCCAATCTGAGACATGTAACTTGGAGGAAAGCATAGCAATGCTGTGAGAGCAGGAATTCAATTTAGGAAGTCCCATGTGGGATTGCCTCTGGACTTTTATCATTGGCAGCATTGCCCTTCAGCTTCTAAAGGAGTGACCTGAATGTAGCAGCCACACAGATGGTTAAAGGTGATTTCTAGGACATTAGTATATTATTTTCCAATAAATAATCGGACAGCCTCAGAGAAGCCAACCAGTGGCTAATTCTATTGTACATAGTTTTGCGGTCTTAATGTCTTTTTCCATATAGGATTTTACTCCAGACATCTCTGTAGCATTGCAGCTGTTGGAGTCTCTTTAAGTGCATGGCAGACATATTTTCTTCATTAAATATTTTGGGCCTGACTACAGCTGTGGTGATGGTGAGGAGACTAAGCATTCCTGTTCTGTGTCACATAAGACAGTGTAGGATACTGTCCTTCTCATGGGACATGGGAGAGGTATGGTATGGGACAAAGACATAGCTTCTATGCAGCACTGTATAGAACCTCTCCTATGTATATTTTTTGTGGGTTTTCTCATCTGGAGAGAGTTTCCAGAGAATAATGCTATACTGGGAATGTATATATTGGGTTGGAGATAGGAGGCTAACAGAGAAGCTGAAGACCCCTAGTGTCCCTTTTCTGCTCCTCTGCTCCCTACCACCTGCAATCTCATGCTTCATGGCTTTTTTCTATGCAAGAGATGAATCTTAAAGCAAGTGAGTAGAAGTTTCACAGGGGAGAAAAAGATTGTGAAATTATGAGTGGAGAATAGCTGGACTTTGGTCACTAGAATTGCTATGCACACAGTTTACTTCGTATGGAAAACCTGCCAATAATTAGTTTATTTATCAAGAAGTAAAGTTATCTTTGTGAATAGGGCTAACCCAGGCTACTAGTCAATTTATGGTTTTACAAAAACTCAGATGAGTTGTATTTGGACACTGACATCCTTAGGTATTCACCCAGGGAGCCCAGATCTGAAGCCTGAAGTTGGAGCATGTCTCACAGACTGTACACAAATGTCTGGTATGGGATGTAGCAACCTCATGTGCACATGCCACAGTGTGGAAATGCATGAGCATAGCAAGCTACTGTGCCTGACTTGTCCTCTCTTCTTGTAGAGAGGTATTGTACACAGGGGCTCGGGTGTCTTAAACTGTTGTGTGTATATATATGTATTATGTTGCTTTCTTTCATTGGAATTAAATTTATCCTCAGACAAGCTATCACTAGTGCTATTCTGCAGTTCATCTCTCTTTTTTTTTCTCCCATATTCCTTTTATTTTCATTTTATTTGGCTAGTCTGTGTTCTAAAATAAGTCAGTCCATCTGTACAGAAAACAAACACAAGAAAAGATAGGGCAGAAGTTGTTTGTGCTCTTCAGGGCTGTTGCTTGTTTTTTACTATTGAAAATTATTTCCTTCTGCTTTTCTATCTTTTCATCACTGGAAACTTTCTAAATGGTGGCAAAGGCATTCCTAATGAAACTGCCTTTTCAAATACTAAATTCAGTGGAACTTGGTACATCTTTGGCTGATTGTGATCTTTCTCATATGCAGAAAAATAGTCTTGAAGTTGTGGTATTTTGGCTGCTATCAGAATTCAAAATTTGAAGAAGTTAAAATTTCAATATTCAAATTTCTAGTACTTTTATTGAGCTCTTCTGGGATTTGAAAACATGTTTGAGTTGAATATTTCAATGCAAACTTTGGAAGATCTGTAATTGTTTCTCTACTCTTTCTCTTGGAAGAAGTATATGTATCTCACTGTTGAAACTTAAATAAGCAGAGCAAGAAAGTTCTTTGGAAGTCTGGAGAATAAAGGATTCATTCCTACTGCATATTTTTTCCACTTTGAAATTTGACAGTGATTATTCATAAAGCATTGCAAACAAAGGTATATTATTATTTTAGCACTAGGCATTTGCAGATTTTGTTTTAGGATCAGCACTATTATTTGTGCATTACTCTGAACAATGAGTGATTGTAGCACAGCTCTCCAGTCCTTACTTGCTTTGTTATCTTCCCTTTGTCTTCTATGTTATCTTCATTTTATATCCTCACTTGCTACTTTCATCAAGTAATACAGGGTGGATTTTTTGTTACTGCAAGGTGGAGTTTCTTTCTCACGAGTCCATGGGGCTAATCATATGTCTTTATTCAAGATTTAACTCAGAGTAATTTGAAGTACATTCATTTTCCCTCTGTTAAATCTTCTGACAGATTTGATGGGCAATACATTTCAGAAATAATTAATTTTGAAAACATGTATTTCCGCATTTTTCTTTTATAATGAATGAGATAGAAGTTCTCTATGGATAACAGATTTTTGTCAGGTATAATTTTTGATAGCTTTTGGAAAAAGAAAAACATAATGAAGGATGCTTAAAAATGTTATATGTGATAGAAGAATTGCATGAAATTATTGAAACCATATGATCAGATGAGTAGCATGGACACAGAAAAATCCTTCAGGTCCTTGATGAGATAGTTTGTTGATCAAAGTTCTATGTAGAGACTAAATGCACATTAAAATAGGCTTTTATTTCAGCTTGTATTAACAGCATAATGGTGTCCACTACTGTGCAATGTTCAGTAAAAGTAATTTTGTACTTAGTGGTTATAGTCTTTTTTGTGTAATTGTTTTTTTTTTTTGCTTCATTGTTTACAAAATACGGTGGATCTCTCTAACGTTTTATTAGAAGGGAGTGAGCTGCAGACATCTTTTGGCAGTTACTAGACACCTTCAATACATAATCTATCACAAAGCAACCACTTCCTTCCATTTCTTTTACAGCTAATGGTGATTTCATGTAGCACAGCTGTTATTTTAATGGAAGGAGCTGGGTCTAGATTCTTCTAATTTTAAAATGTTAAAATCTAGGCAGAAACAAGGCCTGAAGAGCACATGCAAGATTTCATTTCTGGTAGGACACAGAAGGGTACAGCTCTGTGGCAACGATTGAGCTGTGGTCCAACGACCTTCGAGCGTTTGATTTGTTCCCTATGTTCTAAGCCTTCCTTCACTTACAGACATTGCTTTTCATCCATTTGATAGCCACATTATTAGAAGTATCCAGATTTCTCTTTTACTGTAGTGTACTGTTAGCACATTTAATTCTGAACACAGTTGCATTTGTTCATTGGATGCCACTGAGCAGCTTGGTTGAGGTTGACTGAGGTCTTTATGTTCTGGTTGAGCCTTTCCAAGTTTGACCAAGGAGAGCAAAAGCTCTTCTTTCTATTAGCTGCCATTCTTTACAGGGGATTTTATATTAGCTGTGCACTTTGATGGAAAGAGCAGGTTCTTCTGTTTCTTCCTGCATGGATAACAGCTTTCTCCCGTGTTTTTCCTTCTTTGATGTTAGGTAGAGCCTTTATTCCTTTCAAAATGTTAGTGAGAATGAAGCCATGTTTCTAGCATTTGAAAAAAGGATAGGCAGGGTTAAATCCTGTCCGAGTACAGCTATTGACAGACTATGTAACAGCAGACTTTGATCCTACTTGCTGGTCATTTCCCAACAAGGCAAGGCAGTGCATTCCCACCATTTTAGAAATAGTAAGAATAGGCCTGAATCTGACCACTTCCTGGAACTCCTATCCAGCATCCTTAGTCTGAATCTAAGAATTTGTCAGTGATTCAACTTACAGAGTTGCTACTGTATTCTTACTGAATAAGGACTTTATTCTTTCATGAATAAGGACTGAGAATACATAGTAGACATATATGCTTGCGTATGATTTACAAGATAGCATTAATTCAGAAGATTAATCTGATAATTGTGTCCTCAAACAAAAGACAGTTATGAGTAATTAGACATTTAGTAAAATTAAACATTGCTGTATTTCTGCAGTTTATTTTGTATGTACATAGATGGTACCTTTCATCCAAGAACGTTAGTACCTTTTCAGCATTTATTATACTCTAGAATTAAAACCATTTCAGTGTTTTTACTCTTGTCCCATCATTTCTGTATTGTTGTTACATGCCTTAAAGCAGACTAAACCATGTTCAGTTTGCAAGCTCTCTTTTATTGCATGCATAGGTCTTCTGAACACTGTCCTGCTTCTTCCTTCAGCTCTAAGTTCTCGGGCCCATTGCAGCCCCTTAAACATGTCTCCTGGTTAGTCACTTTTGACCTGGTGCCTTTTTTTCTCTAGGGCTTTATGAATTAAGCTAATCCTTCATCCCAACAAGAAAAGACTAATCAGCAGATCCACTCACTCTTAGACTTCTCAAGAGATGTTTTACCACTTGGTGTTAAACACATAGAGACACGAGGCTCCTCTCTTTGACTTTGTTCTCTGATTCAAATCTCACAACACAGTGCCACAGACTTTCTTAAAGCTACAGTAGCTGTATAGCCAACTTTAATTCAGTTACATTTTTAGAATTAAGGTAGGCTTCTGTAGGTTTATTTAAGTGGAAGGCTATGGAGTGCTTCTTGTTCACTCACTAACTCATTCCTTTATTTTACTGCTGCATTATAAAAGAAGTATTGCCTATTCTTAATATCACTATATCTTCAACTGGTGTAAAGAAACATGAAGACCTGAAGCAATATACAAGACTTAGCTTTATTATTTTCATATTTTATAACCCTCAATGGTAAGAAGTCAGCAGATAAAGTTCATTAGTATTTTTAGATCCTAATGGTGTTCTTACCCAAGTGTCCAGCTCTCAAAGTACTTTAAAGTCAGATAAATATAGTTAGGTACTAATAAACTCAGCCTTCCTAATTTGTGTAAGAGAAGGTTACTTAACTTATAACTTGTACACTACTAAGTTATGTGATTAAGTTGTTGTGTTTGGAAGAATGAGGGAGATGGATGTCTGTTTTTGATCAAAAAGGTGTAACCAGACCCAGTTGTTGTAAACTGAAGTTAGAAACATTAAACTGATGAAAAGGAACAATTTTTTTTCCAGTAATGAGAATTATAAATCGTTGGAGAAACTTCTACAGGAGTGTGGCACACCCTTCATACCTTGAAACTTTTATTTTTTTTAGCTATATACACTTTAGCCCAGATGGAAATCTGCTGGTCTCAGACATTATACGTTAACATTCTTTGACTCACTATGCACTCAGAAATGATATTTCCATTTTGCTGGAAATTCTGATATACTGAATTCCGAAATACTGAATTTTTCCATAGTGAAAATAAAATATTTACTTCTCCAGTGTTTAACTTTTTTTCATCCATTTGATAGCCACAATAATGTTTATGTGTCATCTTGTACCGACTGAATAAAAAATCAAAAAACCGCTCAAAATGATACATTTGAAATAAAAGATTCAAATTTATCTTAGTGTTTTAATATTGCTAAGATAAAAGGAAAAAAAAAATCAACCAGTATGTCTTTTCATCCTTCAAAATTTTGTCAAGCAAGTGCAAAATATTTCAATTTTAATGAAACTGCCTTTCCAAAAGCTAACTTAGGCCTTTGAAAAAGATTCTGATCAACCTTAAGTGTGGAAGTGGCCAAGGTATCTGATGACAATTGTCTCTTTGGGCCCAAATATCTTTTTTTCTTTTAGTCTAATCCACGAACAGAGCTCCTCATATATGATGTCATCTCTAAGAAAATCATGACTTGGAAGAGAATTTCAGCTTATTCCTGCATGGCTGAAGTCAGTGTGGCTCCTGACGACAATTTCCATGAAAGCAGACTAGGGTCTTTGAGCACAAGGTTGCAAGTGAGCACTCAAGCAATGTTAGCATGGGCTTAATTTTAGTTTAGGCATGCTATGTGGAGAATTTATGCAGTAAACCCCATTACCTCCACGTGCGAGATTTTGTTGTTGGAGGCTGTGAATCTATATTATATTTGCTTTCTGCGGATTAGGTTTACCTACAAGATTCCCTGCCAGAAGTGATTCCTTTTTGATTTTCATTACAAATTTGGGCTTATAATTTCATGTAGAGAAAACCACAGAATTCTCTTTTCCCAGTTTCAGACAAAACTTAGCTGACAGTTATTTTGTTTCACTTTAAATTTGAGACTATTTTTTGAAAGTCACATTCAAGCTCAAACATCAGAAATCAAACTCAGACTTATCTTCATTAAAATTAAGTAAGTCTTTACATGCAAACTATTTTGATAGTTCAAATTCTGAGAAAATAAATATTTGACGACTAGAGATAACCTAAGCTAAATAACATATGCCTAATTTTAAGAATAATTCCCTGATACTAGACTTTGGTTAAAGGAATACATAAAGATGGAAATAATTGCTTTTGCCATCCACATTCTGGAAGATAGCAAAAAGCAGAAGGGATTTTTATTTTTTTTTTTTTTCTAATTCCAGTGAATACACGAAAGCTGTGGCTATTTTATGACTACAAAGAAGCAGCAAGTCTTCACTTATAAAAGCAGACCAAAAAGTTTCAGAATGAGAAAATTAATCACTGCTGCTATTTTTCTTAGGAGGCATGATTAAAAGTCAGGTTCCACTGCCTGTGTACAGCATTTAAGTGCAAAGGAGGTGACTGAAGGCAATCTCTGAATACCACGATAGCAGCAAGAAACATGCAAGGGAAAAATAGGACACCAGCCTACCATTAAAATCAGGCAATCCAGGACAACTTAACTAAAAACAGTCTTTTATATCACTGATAAAATATTTAAAATAAACAGGGCGGGGAGTGGAATAAAAAAATGTTAAACTGAAGATCCCAGTGGGGAACAAATTATCCTGAAAGAGGAAAGGTTATATTTATTTAAAAATAAATGTTTTTACAAAGTCTAACACTTCTTGTGCTGGGGTTTCATTTCCTGCCTAAACATAGTTACAAGGAATGCTATAACCTCCTGTGTCATCTTCATGATGCTGAATACACCCATCGGGGATTGTGACTTGGGACCATTCATTGACTGTACTTGGAGCTGAACTGGTGATGTTTATGCCTGACTCACCTCTAGAATTTTTTGAAGCAACCATTTGCATCTAAACTCCCTAAAATATCAAATCCAAATCTTTTCTGCTACTCAGGCCCAATAGTATTGAGAATTTTAGAGAAATGGAGGAAAGAATAAGGGCCATATTCAAGTAGATTTACTTTCAGAGAAAAATATGGCAGGTAACCACAGGCCAGGGTTTGAGTTCACACTATTAGTTTGTTATAAATCAGAACTGATGTTACTTTGAAAAAAACAATTTGAAAATCTTCTAGAATTTAGTCATTTATGCAATTTATTTTCATAACCTAAGTTTTCCTGATCTTTATAAAACAAACAAAAATAAAGAGGGTCTTCTTTCCTCATTGAGGATGTACCTGGCATGTAGCTGGAAAACAGAAAATAGCAGTATATTTCTTTTTTCATATTACGCCTCTGCAAGTTCTAAATCTGCAAGTAGGAAGAACTATGTTTTTTCCAGAGGGAGAAATTCATACCCACTGTGATGATAAAAAAAGACATAGCTGTGAAAGCATTGCAACAGCTGACCAGTAAATGTAAGTGGAGACCAATTTCAATTGCATTCTTTTGGCCACAGATTGTTTTGAAGTTTGACTGGGCATCCCATATCCTTTATGAACTAGTTGTAGAGTGATTTGCTGTGGGGAGGAAAATTCCTCTCTCACAACCTTCCAGAATTCATTCTTTTTAGGATTTTTTTTTGCTGGATATGATTTTTACCCATTCATAAACGTCTCTACTACAGATGAATTTTTCTTTTAGCCTCTCACTTTCAAGACTGTGAAAGTTGGCTTTCATTTACACAAATAGCTCTAAAAGTCAAAGGATGAAAAATGTGTTGTTTGTGCTTTTATTTTTAAACGTGCAAAAAAATCCCCCAAAACCCAGTAGGTTTGGTGACGGTGAGAATATCCCTTGCGGTTATTTTCTGTCAGGTGCTGGTGTTAATGGAAGCTGTATTGGTACATTCAGAACTGTTTCTTCCAGGGGAAAAAAACCCCAACTGTTCAGAATGGAAGTATAAAATAACAGATCTCTCTTGCTTCATGTCATCTTAGAGACAGGCTCTGATGACTGAAGCCAATAGCCAGTGGTCTCATATGGAGCCAGAGCTCATTTTTTTTCTTTCTTCCTTTTCTATTTTAGAATTAACATCTGTTTGCCCATGATTTAAGTATCTGTGTGAGCACATGTGTTTGTGAAATATGCATGGCTCTATGCCAGTGAATACATACAGAAGTGCAAAAAGACAGGTTTAAAAGGAAGGGGTGAATTGTATTTATCAGAACGTTTTGTGTTCTTTCACGGTTTCACTGAGTGTCTTCTAATTATTTTTTTTTCCCTAAAGGAATGAATAAAAGGAAGACCCAACAAAAACATTGCTAAAAGACCTTTCTAAAACACTAAAATAAATGAGAGAGACTTTGATCTCTTAAAGGCTGTTAGTTTTGAGAAGAAAAGCTCATGACTGTAGCTGACATGTTAATGAAAAAGCATCATCGACCTGCTTGTGCAATAAAAACATATTTGTTGTAAATATCAAGGGATTTTGAGAAAATGCATTTTTACTTAAATAAAGGAAAAAAGACACCAGTGTATGGGCTCAAAATGCAGAATGTTTTTGTCTGTTAAAAGATTATAATGAAATCTCTCATCCTCCATTATGCTTTAGTGTATTGGATACTTAAGTGCCACTTTTGTCCATTCGGAGTGAAGTATTATTTAAATTATTTAATTTTTAAAATTATTTTCTTTCTATTACCTTACATGAAAAAGTATTGCCACTATTGACTGAAGAATTACCTGTCTTTGCAAGAGTAAGTGAATTGTTTGCTGAGGTTTTTGGTGAGCTTCTGAGGAAATGAATGGGTATTTCCATACTGCAGTTAGTTGGTGACTGCAACTAAGGAGGTGTACTGGAATGAGATTTTATTTAACTAGATTTGGACATGAATAGCAGTAAAGATGCCATGTCATGGACGTCAGTGGGAGCACAGAGCCTGCAGAAGGCTTAGGTTCTTATTCACAAAGCTAAGCTACCCTAAAGTCCATGTAGCCACACTGGTGATCATATGGTTTCTTGGGGTAGTTAAGTGAAGGTAGGTCTGGAAAGAATGCAGGGCTGCATTCAGACCTCCCAGCTACGTACTTTGGCATTAAGGAGACATTTACATTTTGAAGAATTGTGTCTCGAGAAATTTGATCTTCAATGTGTAATTATATCTTCCTAGGTGTCACTCTCTGTTGACTCATAATCTAGAAAATTATTGTTAAGGGCATCTAGGGATACACAAGAAGATGGCAGCAAGTTGGTTGTAGTTTAAATAATAATTCCTAAAAATTCTTGATTATGAGCATCAGTGAAAGCCCCATGCAGAACAGTCACTTACCTTATTTTTCTCTAACATTCAAATTTCTTAGCATCCAAATTTATCAAATAATGAACTATCTGCTTAAAAAGAATGTCTTGAGGGATTCACTGTCACAAGGCTACCCTGATTTTTGTCAACAGAACTTGAGTGTGGAGCGTCTTGTTTTTAATATCTCTAACAATCTTCATGCTGAATTAGGTTCCTGGCAATTGGAACAGCCTTTCTATATAACCATGTGCAGATTTTCTAGACTTTCAGTATAACCAGGGGAAGGACTGGAAGAGGAGGAGAAAAGCAATTGTCTGGTTTTCCTCATTTTCTCTTGCATCATGTGATACTGTCAGAAGCGCGCAGTCTCCTGCCAGACTGAGCTGAGGCTGTGTCTGCCTGCGACAGCACCCTGTGTGCCTTGCAGGAGAGTTTCTTACTGAGGCTTCTTCTGAGTCTGACATCTGTTCCCCTACTTGGAATAAGAACTCTGCCTTCACATATTTCTGTAATGTCTTTTGGAAACTTTCCACAGGCCTGCGTTAGAATTTTCTTGGCCTAGTGACCAGTCGCATACAATTTATCTTAAAAAAAGTAAATGTATACTTGAAGGCAGCTGAGAAAGTCCTGCCAGGTAGGACTGGGTTCCAGATGTGCTCTGGCTATTTGTCTTGAGCTTTTTCAGGAACAGTGCGATTTGTGATGAAGCTGCCGTGAAATAACTGACTTGCAATGATATATACTGAGTCAGGTGAGGTATGCCTCCTTATGCTAAGAAATAGATAGCTTGCCAAAGCAAGCGCATACCTTGATCCCTTCCCCTTTTACAATCATAAGGCTAGTTATATGCATGGGGAGATAAAATACTTCAGAGCGTAAACTGGTTCTGAGTAGTATGGTTGTGGTCCCAACACTAAACACACTTGAACTGGAAACTGTCTTCAGCTTTTCGGATACAAAGACAGTCCCCTTTCTTGTGTATCCTACTCAGTTGGTCCATAATGTAGTGCTGGATCCTGGCTGGGGTAGGAGAGAATATGGCCTTTGTATTTACATTTATCTTAATTTTTCAGTCTTTGCTTCAGGAAATTCATTTGTTAGTGCAAGTTTACTACCAAGTCTGCTTGCTATTTTCCAAATACACATTTGACATCACTTCTGACACCCACCTCCGCATACTTGAGTATTTAATGGTGTGCAATTAGCATGCCATCTTGTGATTTCAGAACCCATGAGAGCTAAAATGAATATTTATCTTTATAAAGGTACCATAAGTTTAATGACCAAAATGATGCAGGTGCTACATTCCCTTTTGTTTTATTTTTTCATTGGTAGAATCGCTGTTGTAAGAGCACAAAAAGAGAGAAAAAAGCTCATTGATCCAGCATACTGACAATATCTTCAAAATCTACCAGTTTTTTGTTTGGTGATAACCTATTTCCCACAGGATGTGTTACACAGAGCACCTGTAAGCAAGACAAGCTTAACACGGAACAGTTTGTTTAAGATGTGATTTTTATCACAATGGAGAAAACAACTCAAAAACATACTGTAGATCAGGTCTGGTTATGTGCCCATTTTAAAAGCACGAGTTACCAGCTGCTAACCATGGCGCAGAGTGGCTGGACTGAGCCCCTGATCATGAGTGGGGCAGCTCCTGCCGTGAGCCTCATTTCCAGCTCCCACCTCTGCTCTCCTTCTCTTCATCGTCCCCTGGCCCCAGGTGCTGGATGTCACACTTGATAGCTGTTAGACAGAAGACAAATGGGTTCTTATCATCGCTGACACAATGCAGTTCTTATTAACTGTTTTATTCCTCAAATCAAGCTCTGGGATGACTGAGTACAACCTTAGTTTTACAGATCCGAGAGCAGACAAAAGAGGCTTAGCACAGTTTGGTGCTAAGGTGTTGGGTTTTTTTCCCAGAGTAGTTGAAGAACTACTTTCCATCAGTGCTATCATAATGTCTTTAACATTTGTGACAGATACAAACCCTTAATTTCATCTCCTGTGTCATACATGAGTTAGGGAATGGGTACAATAGGAGTGGGTACAATTACTTAACAGTATCTGTTCCTAGTTGAGCTACCTGAAATGAGTCTGTCTGTCTGACTCCTTTCTTGGTCTCAATAACACCTTTTAGTGCATCCTTCTCTGAAGCCTGTTCATAAGTCCTTTTAATTGGCTAAGTTTGAACACATTTCCTTTTCAGTAAGACCATAGCTCTCATTTCCTCATACAAATGTTAGATTAATCATAATTTTAGCCAAGGGGAATTTAGACCAATGTATTTTTTTAGGTACATCCCCAGACAATGAAGGATAACAAACATTTTGGAAACCAGCAACAGGGACAAGCAGTCATCATGCCAAATCAGTCAGAAGTGCTGACAGGGCGAAACATCTAGACACTATTTGTTCTTATGATTCATAGCCATAAATCCTTGAGGGGCATTAGGTGCCTGAACCATCTGCCCTTTGGCACCTCTGCAGCAAATGGTAAATCCACTGGTATCTCATACGAGACATCTGTTCTCAAACCCTATTTCTTCCTGATTTGGGGAAGTCTCTTTTGTTCACACTTCATAAGATTATCCTACCTATTGGCCTTAAAACCTGTCCTTTTAGTACCTCTGCTAGCTATTTTGGAGGAATAATTATTCCTTATTCAGTTTGCTGGCTCCTAGGAATCCTTTTCTTAGACACTCATCCCTCTCAGTGTCTGGGCACTCAGCCCAGGCTGTAGATTTCAAAGGCAGCAGGGTGCTGAGAGGTTAGACACCGTAATGTTGTAAGTACCTTTGTGGATCTAGCATTTCATCATTAGCTGAAAATTGATACTCTGTTATTTGTTTGAGCAACAGCTGTATATGCAATATATAGATAAGGGTGTACACAAAGTGTTTTGTGTGTTGGAGATAGCTTACACAATTCATTATAAATGTAGCAACAAGGCTGAAGTGCATTTTATTTTGTTCCTATTAGTACTTAACACATTCTTCAATGTAGAGATGCTAAGATGCAGAGTACAGTCATGATTGAACTTGCTGCTGCAATGATGGAATGGTGTTTCTTCTACATCATTTTGACTGACAATAGCTTTTTTAGATACTGCAGTTTTTCACTGCTTGATATCCATTCCACACAGATTGTAGATGGCTGTACATAATGTATTATATATATGCATTTTGTAATATTTGCATTTGAGTTTTATGTGGAAAGAATGTTTTTTTCCTAAGGGCCATTGCATGAATAGAAATGGTTGAAAAATGCACTCTCAAAATTTATGAGGTAACAAATTATTCCTTTATGTCATTTTTTAGGATCTGTTTTACTTTTTGTGCCTGAATGACTTTGGGGACAGTTGAAGAGCTTGGCATTGTTTTTCAGTTGGTTTTTTTTAACAGTGAATTGCTGATTGTTAAATTTACAGGATGTCTGCTAAATATTTCTCTTACTTTTCAGCCCTGTTACCTGAGAAAGAGGTTGTAGTAAAGGACTTTTTGAGTGTCTATCACAATAGCTTAATAACAGTTTAGAGAATTGGCTAAAGCTTCTCATAGTACAGTGTCCATCTTTTCATTACTGGATTGTCAAAGATACCTGGTGAATGTGAGGGTCACCCACTATATGGGGTCATCTGTTGTTATTGGCAAATTAGCTGTCTGTCATGGGGAGCCAGGCTCTTCATAAAAACTGAAGAAATATGTTGCCAGAAAAAGGCACTATATTCCATTTTAAAGCAGATAAAAGTAAATTATTTATATCTTTATACTATTTATAGATTGTAAAGAAATATGTACAATTTTTGTTAGAAATGGCAAATGTTCTCATTTGCAAATATTATTTCTTTCATGTAAAGCAGAGAATTCAGGATAAATCTGTACTGTAGTACGCATCTTTCTATCTAATAAGATAATAATATAACATCCCAAGAAATTGATGCACAGCTGAAAAAGGTGATATGTTTGCCTGTCACAAACTGGCTGATTTAATTTGAAAGTTGTTATTTTTATGCTGGCAGTTGATAATTCCATGCTTCATTTATGCCATGTCTAAACTTGATTCAAACTTAGGATCTGCCTGTGCGGAGAACTATGGAGGTCAATGAGATTCTGCAAAGGTAGAAAAAAATCTGATAATGAATCCCCAGCATTTTCTAAATACTACATAGAATAGAATAGAATAGAATGACTATTTCAGTTGGAAGGGACCTACAATGATCATCTAGTCCAGCTGCCTGATCAACTCAGGGCTGACCAAGAGTTAAAGCATGTTATTAAGGGCGTTGTCTAAATGCCTCTTAAACACTGACAAGCATGGGGCAGCTTTGAACAATTCCCATTCATTCTTTCAGTAAAATAAATAAAAAAAGGCTTTATAAATGCCTTCGCTTTGTTTGTTTGTTTTGCTTAAAGATTAAACACATTCAGCTTAAGAAAGCTAACACAAGAGACCTCTGTAACATCTTCATGTAGCTCTACATCCCAACCTGTGCCTGGCTGGACCCTTGTTTTCAATCAAATCCTATCACTGACAGTGTGTATCAACCTAATTCATGAAGTACTTTGGAAAAA
Source organism: Haliaeetus leucocephalus (assembly GCF_000737465.1). Taxonomy (NCBI): domain Eukaryota; kingdom Metazoa; phylum Chordata; class Aves; order Accipitriformes; family Accipitridae; genus Haliaeetus; species Haliaeetus leucocephalus. The sequence continues at coordinate 2,158,223 of NW_010973199.1, forward strand.
CAGAGGGCTGACATTTTAATAGGGAGGACAAGACTGTTGAGAAAGCTGGAAAGCCTCCCCATATACAACATAGCCATCTAACTGTGGCTTTCATTGTCTGATTACCTTTAATACATAGACATGTATATGCCCCAAATGATCTTATAAATCAGAAAATAAATACCAGTATTCATTAAAATAGAACAGCTCTTTTAAAACACATTCTTATTCTTACTCACATTGAAGGCACTCTTCAGTGTAGAAGTATTTAGATGCAGAGATGCAAAAATTATCATTTGCTTTGCCTTTCTTTAGTAACATGTCACTTTTTGTTAAAAATAAACATTTTCTCATTTTCTTTATTTTCTGGGTTTATTAATGATTAGATTATCCACAAAAGGTTCTTCTTTTGGGAATAACAATGGGCAAGAGCAAATACTGGTAGCAGTTAGATGTACCAATGCGAATCAGGCAATAGTTCTTCAAGAAAAAATATTTAAAACAAAAAAATCAGCAAAGAGTCACAGAAAGATCATCCATAGTATAGAAAGTTGGTGCCAATCTGGACTCAGTGCTTCATGAAACAGGCTCAAGGAATTTCTCTCTTTGTGTGCTCAAACATAGATAACAGTGTCATAACTGGGAAGTAGATAACCCTGCACTGGTGTATGAAAGCCATTAGAAATCACTGAGTTTCTGTAGTCATTTGTCCCTTTTTGCAGGACAGTTAAAATGTAGAGATTTCAATTAGCACTTTTCTCCTTCTGTCAGGAAGAGATATAAATATAATCTCTGAATTTGTGTTCATTTGCTGATTAGTAATTTAGAATTTTCAATGACAACCCAAAGCCTCTTAAATAATTAAGACAACTTAATTAAGAATGTCATAATAACAATTAGAAGTGATCTGTATGTATTCGTTCATAAGAGAACATTTCAAGTTCTCTACTTGATTCTGTAACCACAGCATTTATTGTTAACCTTATGCTCTCTGTTGAAAAAGCAGAGGTATATGATAGTACCTGATACTGAAGAACCACATTATGAATATAAGATAACTGTCAAATTGTGGCTCCATGGTTAAATGCAGTCCTGTGGCAAGGCTCGGTTCTCACCTGCCACAATTTGGGGTAGGTCTGTGGAACTCAGTCCACCCGAGCCAGAGTACGGTGCTTGAGGGTCTGGCTCAGGATGTTGTTTTAAATTTTATATAAAAAATAAAGTAAGAGGTAACTGAGCTGAACTCTTTAATGCAGCATTAAGTGTGTAAGTTTGTACAGTGCATATTTCAAAATACATAGAAAAAGTAAATTTTGGCTGCGTTGCCTTATATCAGAATAGCATCTTGTTTTCTTTGCCTACCTGGTTAAATATGGGTTATCTGAAGTGTGGATATTTAATGTGTTAAAATTTTTTTTTCTTTTAATTTTTCACAGGAGGTGTTTGCATTGCTCAGTCACTCAAAATCCCTCGGGAGCCAAGACCAGGAGAATTTGAAAAGATCATCAAGCGCTTGTTGGAAACTCCAAATGCTCGAGCAGTGATCATGTTTGCGAATGAAGATGATATTAGGTGCCTGTTTCCTAATTTTGTGTGTTAAAGATGTTCTCTCTTCACAGAGATGCTCAGTTGGCTGGTGCAGAATAGAGTAACGCAGGAGGTTTCACATTCAATCCCATGTAAAAATTCTTGGAAATCTGGTGATAAGAAATTGAGTTGCAATTATACAGTATGCTGGTCCTTTATTCTGAGGAGATCTAACCTGTTCCTAGTTCCTAATAGTGCAGCTCCAATAGATTGATGTTTGGTGACTGAAAAGGAAGAAACCAATAAGAATGCTAGAAAAGTATGGCTAAAGATGAAACAAATTAACTTGTACGGTACTGTATCTTGATTTCATTGCAGCTGTTGTTGAATATGCTTTAGACTGTGAAAACTATTGACTGATTGGTTAGTATGAGCTTACTTATGCATAGCCAGAATGAATGCTGGGTATTCTCAAGTTCTTTGTAAATGCAGTTTGTTTAATTAGTAATTTGTTGCTTATTTGCAGGCGAATACTGGAAGCAGCCAAAAAAGCTAATCAATCTGGACATTTCCTCTGGATTGGCTCAGATAGTTGGGGTTCAAAAATTTCACCAGTTCAGCAGCAGGAGGAGATTGCGGAAGGAGCAGTAACCATTCTGCCCAAAAGAACATCAATAGATGGTAGGAATGCACATGGCACAAACCCCTCATTTTCTGACAATGTTCAAGCACCCTAGGTCTCTTGAAAAAAAAAAAAAGATTAAAAAATAGTGTAGTCCTTGATTACAGGGAAATCAGGGAAACCTTTGCAACTAAGTAACCTGAGTTGGCCTGATCCAATATTCATTTAATAGCTCTGTTGAGATTAGGAGATGGTGAATCTGCAATTAGGCAATCTTATAATTGTCTAATAACAAGAGCATGTGTGATGGAGAGCTTCTTACCCATAACCTGGTGGTTCTTTGGGACAAAAAAGGAGAGTATTGGGTGGATGATAGTGAGTCAGCTCATGCTCCTGGGAGTAGATCAATTTAGGCTTTGCTTTCCTATCCTAAACTTACTTTAAGAAGCCACTATATTATCAAAGTTTCTGACTTGGTGGATGAAGTGGAAGTTGTTGGTTTGAATCACCTTATTCCCAGGAGGGTACTGGACATAGTAACATCTCTTACTGTCTGGGTAAGTGCTCTAAACTGGTAAACAATTAGAAAAACTGAGCACTATTGATGCTACTTGGAGAATTTAGCCACATGGAAACATTTGTAAAGAGCTTAATCCAGATGGTATGTGTTAGTCGTGATTTCATTGTGGCTGCTGGGTTATAGGGGTAAGGCTGGTGCAGAATCTGATCAGGCTTAAGCAGGAATCTTTAGTTTCTCAACTGGGGTCATTAGAAGCAGAATTTAGGTGTCATGGAAGCCCTCTGGTTCAACAGAGAGGTACCTGGTGATTTTAGATGGCCTTGAAATGAAATTTATTTGGCTCAATCTTTGACTAAGTAGTGATTATAGTTTGTCTAATTTCTTGTAGGTATCCAATTCTTTATTTGTTCATCTGTGTATTAAAAATTAAGCTATTTCCCTATCTGCATTGCTTTTTTTTTAATTTATAGAATTCTGCTGGAGCTTTAGAGACTCTTTAACTGCTGTAGGTATTTAAAAATATCTTGTTCTACAGCGAATATGGGATAATAATAAATACACTATTTTTTTAATCCTTAGATACTACTATGCTCATAAAATATCTTATTATAGTAGTTGTAGCTAAAGCTTTTTCTTGTTCTGATATTTATACAAAACCTGTTAAAGGTCTTTAAATGACTATTTTTAGGCTGTATTATATTTTAATGCTTCTTTCACTTCTTTTAAATGTAGGATTTGATAGATATTTTCGGAGCCGAACACTTGCTAACAATCGAAGAAATGTCTGGTTTGCAGAATTTTGGGAGGAGAACTTTGGATGCAAGTTAGGATCACATGGAAAAAGAAATAGCAATATCAAGAAATGCACAGGTAACTGTGAAAGTGAAACATTATCTGTAAGTTGTTCATTGGAGTGCAGGAAAGGAACTGCTTTCTTTTCATCACTCTTGGCTCCCTTCAGTTCTTCAATCCATATTATTATGCTGTAAGAAGTGTGACTTTTTTTTTTCTCAAACCTGAAGAAAAAATTCATGGACAGTGTTTGAGAAAGTTGGTAGTTAATTTGCACAAATCCAATGATGGTACAGATTTTGTTAAAGAGCTGTGACTGTGGTTCAATTCCATTCATGTTTTCTATGACCTCCTCTCTCACCCCATCTATAGTTGTCAATATGATTTTTTTGTTGTTGTTCAGTGAACAGGCACATCACAGTAATTCTCATATTGTTATCCCTCAAGTATATACAGAGAAAATTAAATTTCTGTTTAAACTATTGAGGTCCTGATGATAGGTCAAGTCATGAACTCCTTATTTAGTTTACAAACTGTGTTTGAGGATGGAGTAAAAATCAAATCAATATGTTATTACTTGTCCTCATGTGAAAAGAACAGAATTCTATATTGTATTATAAAGCTGAAAGTCTCTATGAAGTTTGAGCAAAAACTCTGTGTAACTGGTACTGGTGTTCTCAAACCTGCTTGCTCAGGCATCATACCCAGACACAATTGTCACAACAGCTAATATAGCAGTTGCATCAGTAGCTCTGAGTTTCATCTCCCCTATGAGATGTTGGCCTTTTGCTGTCCCTTGCAAAGTTTATTACAAGAGTGTTACCTTTAGTCTTCTGTGACTACAACAGACTGTTTATGTTACTTTTTATGTAGATAGTTTATGCATATTGTCAGGGCTCCCAGTGTCATTTCCTTAATTACCTGCCCCCCCCCCCAGCATTACTGGTAGTGACCACTGTCTCTGACTAGTGGCAGCAGCAATACCCAATTTTCTGCACTACATGCATAAGTCATCGATTTGCCTTGATTTTCCTGGGAGTGTTTTCATTCACCAAATAATATTTTCTACATGGAACACGAACATTTTTGTTCACTTGCCGTTCCAAGATTTCTGGCTACCTGGTGACACTGTCATGCAGCCTTTGTTATGGGGGTACGCTTCCAAACTTTCTGCAAACAAAAGCTGCGTGCCAGCACCCCACTTCTCCTGGGTTTGTCAGACAGACATACCCTGCAGTCTCCAAGCACATGCATCTTTAGTCCTGCACTTCCTGAACCATCAGATTTATTGTATGTGTACTGTGCCATTGATTCAAAGACGTACTGCACTGGGCTTCGCAATGCACAGACATATCTCGCAGAGAAATATGAGCGCCATGCATGCACTCTCTCATTTCAACAACGATGCCTTGTCTTCTGCCTTTTATCACATGCTCCACAAAAAAAAAGGTTGATATTCAGTTCCTCACTGAGCTAAATGATAGCTCATTACTCTAATCCTTTACTCCTTGGCCTTGATTCATATAGCAGTAAGTCATGGATGGGTAGTTACCCATGTCTGGGAAGGGATTATTTTGTTTTTACTATTTTAAGTGGAAAATAGATGCTTTTTTGAAGTTCTTCAGGTGGAATGAGTGCTGTATGTGCTGTAGTTTGGGAAGCTCTAAATGTTACCACAGATGGTTGTATGACTTGTCTCAGCCTCATCACATCTGTCAAACTGAATTACCAAGTGAAAAGTAGCGTATAAAATGCATAGGCCGTATCTTGATAGATTCAAAGTAATTCGCCTTTTGAAACGGATATCCATATATTTTATGAAACAAAATTATGGTATGCTCTCTGTGCCTGAAAACAGAAAGAAAACATATTTTCTGCACCCAGAAAGTTAACATAGTATCAAGGGATGGGATTAAGATGTGGGCAGTCTCATATGAAGGTTGCACGTGCATTTTCACCTGCAGGGGAAAAAGCTATGAATTCTTCTGCAAGCAGGAGTACCTACAAGTGACAGGACCCTTGACTAAAACCACTTAAAGGTGGCTTACTACAATAGGAGAGACGCTTGGACAGCAGCAGACCTGAAACAAGCTGATGACTCATCGTGATCCCTATGCTTATCTAACTGAAATTTAAAGTGTTGGATAACAAAAACAATGAAAATGTATCCCTTTTAAGCAAACTGAATCAAGAGATGAGGGTGGAAGTTCAAAATAAACCCCTGTTATTTAAGGAGAAATGCTAAGTGGAGAATGGGGGAATGACAGCCTCCCAGTCTAGACCTAGAGAATCACAAATGGCATCTTGACCCACCCCGGTTCATTTGTCATGACCTCCTGTGCACAAAAGAGAGACAGTAATGAAATTCTGGCTGGTTCTTCATACCACAGCCCTCAAAGCAGACGAGTCAGTCTACTATGATCTTCTATGTCTGCTGAAAGAGGAGAATATCCCACCCATTAATTTATCTTTCCCTTGAAAGGCCAAAGATGTTACTTCATGGCCAAGTCTGCTCTGAAATAATGGCAGTAAATGAAAGAAATGAATAAACCCCTAAATTTCAATAAGGATATAGGAGCTGTTACGTTTAATTGTTTATAACTTAATACTGAAGACTTTGATCCTTGCCTATCCCAGCTGCCAGTTGTCCTTTCAGTGGGTTTTCTCTGAAACTTTACGTCTACTTTCTCAGTCCTAAATTTCAGCTCAATTCTTAAAAGGAATGTATTCCTGTCTCTAGTTGAGGACTCGAAGACTGAACTTAAAACCACCTTTTATCCTAATTTTCCCATGTTTTATCTGGGCACTGCAGATCATAAGATCCTCTTTGTCTTTTGCCCACCAGCCCAATTTGTATATCATGTCAACAGCCAGTGATACACTGAAAGAAATCCAAAAGCTTGAGATACAGCCATAATCTGAAAATGTCCCTCTCCAAAGATATTGAAAGGCAAATTGATAGGTATAAAGTTTTCTCAGGCTTGAGATGTGTTTTATTAGGCATTCCTGTTTATCTTAGCTAGGAGGTACTTGAATCTTTTTCTCATATGACATTTGTAATTCCCAACAACAAACCTGATATCCCTGTTCTCTATTTAGTTGACTTATCTGTTCATAGGTTTAAATTTTTACTACCTGCAGCCAGGATGCTGCCAATCTAATCCAATTTCAAGCATTTTTTTTCATATGATGATACTAGAAAATGCTCCATAGCGAAAGATACTTTTCTCTTTTCTTTTCCATGTAAAATCAACAGTCTTTTTCACACTGGAAATCCTGAAAGACGTTTCCTCTCCTTGTACTATGTTAAGAATTACAAAAGGGCATATGCCTTCTTGCCTCCTTCTATTCTTATACATTACTGATCGTTATAGTCTAGTGTTGTAATGGCTTAAACAGTTTATTTAAAGAAAACTGCTATTTTAAAACTGTTTAAAAATACTGTTTATTTGTGGTTGCTGTTGCTTCTTATTCCTAAAAGAATTTGTGCTTAGGAGGTAAATAAAATAAGTTTATTTTAAGTTTGCCCGACTGTTTGCTTTCTGATTTTTGCCAGTTTACAGAAAGCAATTATTCATCTAAACTTTGAAAAAGTAATAGCTTTGCCACTATTGATTTGCAACTAGCTCTATGTGTTTCTGAATATGAGTGTACATTGATCAAATCATCAAGATTAGACTAATTCATTGAAAAATTTTAGAGATCTTTTGTTCCAGCCTTTCTGGAATAATAAAAAAAAATAATAATCAGGCCATTAACTTGGTAAACATGAAATAATTCAATGACTACCCTTAAACTTTTTTGACTGGGGAAGGGGAAAGGCATTTGAAAAGGAAACTCATTTGCCTTACTACAATAAAATGGTAAAGAATGGAGCACTACAAGGATTGAACTGTGTGTAGAGGTTACAAGAAGCCTCACTTTACATATTTATTCAAGGTGCAGGTTTTCTGTATTCAATAAAAAGATCTTTAGTGAGACATGAATCTTTCAGGAATCTTCAACAGCCTTTCTTTAGCACTGGAATCTCTTTGTGGGAATGAGAAGTAAGGAGATGAGAAGCTTTTCACTCATCCCTGTGCCCCAGCAGAAAACTGTAGGGAGAGACAGCATTCATCCTTTGATTATCTGCATTCTTCAAGAGGAAGGGCTTGCACCATGGTTGCGGGAGATGGCAGAGACAGTGTGCCTCTCACTCTACTCTAAATTTAACATCCTGGAGAATTTTCCCATACATTCAGCTTCCCACTTGACTCAATTGGTGGGCCAAGTTTTTGGTAGCTGAAGATTTAACATTACTTAGAAACACTGTGGACTGACCAGATTTATTCCTGGTGGTGTGTTGCTAGTTCCAGCTCTTGGTTGTTAATTGTCAGTCCTACCTTAAGGTAGGTTTCTAGACCTTGTGTTTCCTAAGAAATGTACAAAAGTATGAATACAAAGTTTTGAAAATGAAACAAAGATATCCCAGAGTACTCTTTGCATTGAATTGTGGGGCTGACAATATGCACCATCACTCTTTCAGAAGACCAAAATACAGTGATAGAAAAAGAAAGCAGCATTAATGATGAAGAGTTAAGGGAGAAGGGTACGAATTAAACAAAGTGTACTCAGGTTTGCTTCCATTAACCTCTCAGAATGTTAATATTTGATTTCATTCTCACAAAAAATTCTGAAGAAGTCCTCTTTACATATATATGTGCGTACACATGTAGATATTCGTGTTTGCATGCATAAGCAGATAGGAATCTAACATGAAGTAAAGTTGCTTACTGTATCACGTTTTAATGTGTACAGTGGTAGCCTCAAATTCAAATCTGATGTAAGAAGATAAAGTTCCATTGAGATTTGTTCTGTATTTTCCTCATAGCATCCCTTCAAGGCATGCATTTGTCATGGTAGTTACAGTCTTTGAACAGCAAAATGTGGCCCTTTAATAAAACCTCAACAAAAACGTTAATTAAAAAAGCTCTTTCATGCACATCCCTACAGAAGTAGTCTCTCCCCTTGTTTTGTATGGTTAGCATTTTAACTACTTTGCAAACCTCATCAGCCTTTAACTGCCTATGATGACTGACTGTACTGCTAAAAGTAAAGATGGAAGAGTTTCTAAAAGCATATAGAGACCTGTGTAAATTAGTCTAATTTCAATTTGCTCTATCAAACTGAACCGTCTGTTTTACTGAAAAAAATCACAATGCAGTATAATAGACATTGTGCATACCTGGGAACTTTACAGATATATTATTTAATTGTTTTCTCTTAACTAACATCTTTGAAAATACAATTGCACCTACAAATATTAATAGAAAGAAGTAGATCTACTCATATGTGTATGCAGCCACATTCTGAAAAAAATATAGAACAAATTGAAAAGTTCAGTTGCAGAGGTACAGCGCATTGCTATTTAGTTTGAGTAATCATTTCATTACCATAAAATCACTCCTAAAGTAGTTTTTTTTCTTGATGAGACCTGCGCAAAGTTAAAAACAATCAGCATAGATGCAGTTGAGACACATGGTGAGTTGTACCACAATTCCCAAAAGGCACTAAGGCTCAGGAGGGACTGTTTTCAAGCACACAGAAAGAGCTGCATGGTCTCCCTCTTTGTGCGACTTGTGTATTGTGACCAGTATGTTTAGGCATAAGAGGTGGAAAGGGCAATTCTTAGTCTTTCTCTTCTTTTGCTGTTCTTTGCCATTTTCTTGGTTCCCATTTGCAAAGTAGCTTATAAACACATTGCAGAAGGATTTTTGACTTTTTCTTTATATTTATAAAATGTCTATTGCTGTTTTGTGTAAGTACAGTAATTCTACGTAAAAAGCACAGTGGTCAGATTTATGGCATGATAAGCAGGAGCCAAGCTGACTGTTGAATCTTTGCTACCCATCACATCAGTTGGACACAAAAGACTTTGAGGAGTATTTGTCATAGTCTGGTCTGTTTCTTACTCTGTGTTGGACATTATCTCACAACTATGAAAATTATGCATTACAGGTAGCTGCACTGCGGTGGTCTCATGCTGCCTCTAATGTAGCATTAAATAAAACTGCATCATGTGTCATTAAATAATATATGGAGCCAGAGAGTATCTGCTTTTGGTTTTAGGACAATAGATCATGTCCCAAGTGGCACCAAGACCTCTTCCAATAACCTAAATGAAGTATGGTATACCATAGGCCATAAATTCACCATTTTTGCTGATTTTTTTCTGGTTCCCAATTTCAGAAGCCTGGGTAGTCAGTTCCAAAGAAAAAGTTCATGTTTGAGAAAAGTGAGTGACATTCTGCCAAAATTAACAAGACTGAAATATGGACTTTCTTGTGCTATACATCAGGTCAGAATGTTTAGACCAAATTCTCTCCTGATGGTGCAGAATTGGCAGGCATGAACCTTGCCATCTCTCTGCTGTCAGTGTCCGATAGACTGATAAGTGATAGAAGACCATAGCCTAACATATATTCGATCCAAATACACACATACAGTTGTCTTACAGAGGGGCAGTTCTGGATTTTATTCCAGAAACTACAGAATTTCAGAAAATTCAGGTCGAATAGTATTTCATTCCAGCAACTGCTAATGTGCGTAAGTATTACTCAATGTGTCTGAGAGCTGTCAAATCAGTGGACCTAACATACGCTGCCCATTCACTGATTTGACTTCTTCCTTTCACTTGCTGTCATCCATTTTGTTGTTTCACCAGTTGTTAGTATTTTTAGATCTCTTTATAATATATCCAGTGGAATAGCACTTCTCAATCTTGTTGTCAAAGCTTAGATACACGTACAAAACATATCATTTAAAAACCCTGCTTCTTCTAATATGAAGAAGAAGCTGTTGATGTACTCCTTAGAAGTCATTGTTTCTCTATAATTTTATTCATAAACAGGAATTCAAGTCTTGTATTCTGTCAGGAAATGTATCAATTTTAGATTTATAATGTTTTACAAAGTTATGATTCATATTCTACTGCACAATCATTTAAACAGAGTATCTTGCCATTTTAGATTTGATACACTTGCTGCCAAGTTGGAATACTTTTAATATGCATATGTATGTGCACATGTGTGGATGTGTTTGCTAGTAACTTATGAATCCAGAAATTCTATTCCAGCTCAGAGCCTCTGCAAGAATGGCATATCCTAGTGAACAAATTGTTGGTACAATGTTGTGTAAACTCTGGAACTGCACCTTCTCAAATGTAGCCTCAGAAAACTTGTAACCAGTATTACTTATGATGTAACTTAGATGTCACACACATAAGAACATCATCTGTACATAATCCGTGTTCCTGGGAGACAATAGTAAGTTACTCTGTCATTTCCAGTACCAGCCCAACCAATCTGGACAGATGCTGGTAGAACGGGAAGTTGACAGTCGGAGTGTTGCATGCCGTTCTTCATCTAGTTTTCTCTCCTGGTCTGCCACAAACAGACCCTTGCTGTGAACAGGAAGATGTGTTCTATATAAGCCTGAGTCCCAGATATCCTTCTTCAGGTAGAAAAGATATTTGTTTTTTTCCCTTCTGACCAAGTTATTGTAATCCTGCCTAGTGAGAGGGCTGGAAGAACTGTTTTAATTTTGTATATACTTCGTTTGTGCCATTATCCAAGCATTTCAGGTTACAGTACCGTACAGTCTGTATGGCAAGGGAAATCGGCTGCTCATGACGCTGATCCCTCTAAGTCAGAAGGATATAGAGCCCTCTCTGTGCTCAGTTCCTGAGCACAAGCAGGATGTGACTGCTCTTGGCCCTTATTTGCAGAAGACCACTAACTACAAACTAACATTGCATTACTCCATTGATTCGCTGTTCTGAGAGGGAAAAAGTCTTGTTTAATACACAGCTCAATATTCCTAAGCTATTTTTAATATTCTTGGAGTATGCAATGATTCAAGATGTGTATTTAAATTTACCAGTATGTAGTTTCTCAGTAGGTCAAAACCAAGTAGCTTGTTTGTCCTGTTTTGTAACTGCAGAAGAATGTCATCTCACACATATACTGGAATACAGAGTGACTTACATCATAAACTCTTGATGCAGAACTTCCCACAAAACAGCCTTTTCTCTATTAGTTAATACTTGATTTACAGGATATCAACAAGTTAAAGCAAATATGAGCACAAGGAAAAAGCAAATGGTAAACCAAAGGAAATTATTTAATCTTTCTGCTGATTAATGATGTTTGATATTAAAAAAAGTTGCAACTTACTCAGATACCACCAATACCCCAAGTAAATCTGTATTTTTAGTAATTAAATTAATTTTATAATATAATTAGTGTAGGTAAGTGGTTTCATAATTTCATGAAGCAGCAATGAAAATACTTAGTGTGGACTGGTTTTAGATCATGAACATTTTCAATACATTGAATAATTATTCATCTGTGAAATGCCCCTGATTTATAAGTAATTGCTCACCTTTTGTGGAAGGGAGTTCAGATTGGTCATCTGTAAACAGATGCAGATGCTTTTAATCTACCAAGCAGAATTTTATTGCAGAAATAGACCCAGCAAAATCAATGGGGCATACATAATGGCTGTAGTATAAATCAGTGTAGAAAAGGAGGTTAGAATTTTGGTTTTAATGGATAAGTGTATCCATGAAATGTACCAATTATAGTTCAATATTTCCAGAATATTATTTGTATGCAGTATTTGAGATAGGTGTTTTTGTACAGAGAGTTCTTAGGAAAGGTCAGGTAGAAGCACAAGTGTTCCCAGTTTGTGTTAAAATCAGTGTACAGGGGAGGAGAGGTATATTTGTCACACTGAACTTACACTGGTTTAACTGCATCGCTGGGCGTAATGATTTAGACCCAAATTCTAGCTCTGGACTAGTGCATGTTCATGTCTTGCAGGATTGCCCTTGGGTGGCGCTCATGAGACAGGATTTACTTAATTTTTTAACTTCTGGCAGGCCACCTCCAGATGTTTTATTAAGCTGCTTAGACTGGTATGACAGCCTGTGAGGATGCTCATCTCTTTACGGACTGCAAACAGACCTAGATGACTAAGTTGGACGAGGTGCCCTACTTTTAGATTGCTCAAGTCAAGTGAAGTGAATCCCATTCCATGGTTGCATTGATCACCACCTTCTCAACAAAGCAGTCTGCCTTCCCAGTTCATGCAAGATCCTGGTGATAACTCTAATATTTGTTTATATTAATTATGACTATATTACTTAAATGTTTAGAGGTGATTAGCATCCTTACAGCTACTTTCAAAGATAGAAACAAAGGGGAAGGTAATACATGGCAGTCCTCTGTACATAGATTATCAGCAAATCTTTCTCAGATCTGAATATGTGACTATTTGCCTATTGATAATACCATAGATTTTCAGGATGCAATATCCTGTTGAATTTTGAAAAATATTTTAAAGGGGCTTGTTGACAAAGGTTTATATTTCAGGTTTATATTTAGGCTTTGTTTAAAAATAAATATTTAATTATTCTGGCCAAGATCCTTTTGTTCTGTGATGAGATAATCCCAGGAGACAGACAAATTAAGGCTTTAAAATCTTCGATGAAGCTACATAATGTACGTGATCTGTTACTGAGACAAAAGCAGCTGGTGTTGTGATCTCACATGCTACACACCCTGTGGAAAATAAATTACTTTCAATTTATTAAAGTGATACTATGGGATAAGGTGTGCTTCCATTAGTGGTATCTTCAGCTGCATCAGTAAAAAATGGGTGATTAATGCTGTGGGGTTTTTCTACTGTACCTTCAGTGTTTACTGAAGTTTTGGCAGCCAAGGATGGTCTTCATTGATTTGTTACTGTCTTAGTTAAAATTCAAGATAGTGAAAGGGAAAGTCTATGCACTACATACATTCCACCTGACCCCACGAAATAATAAGACCCAAATGCCTTCAAAAGTTCTGCAGTGATGGGGCAGGTGATGTGCTGAGGACATGGTCTACCGTGCTGTTCAGGTTTCTCTTGCTTCCCATTTGTTCCCTACTTCTCCATGTGCTCAAGTATAAACTCTTTGGGCCAGAGACTGCATTTTTCAGATTTTTTTTTTGAACAGTGTTTTCCTGTTCTATTCTTTCAAGCAAAGAAGAAGAAAAACGAGTTGGCATTTGAACGTGTCATAAACCTGTTTGGAGGAGTCCAGTGGAATTTAAGTGCCACATAAGCATTGTTTGGCTTAGAAAATAAGGGTGCTTTTTCACTCTCAATGTTGAGTTCTGACTATTGGTAGACTTTTTCCTGAGCCATACCCTTGAAAGAACAGTTCTTCAGAGACTCTCAGATAGATTAACAATTATTGTCTCATCTCGAAATGAACAAATCATTTCCAGCACCAGAAACACTTCAAGGTAACATTTTAAATTGTCTCTTCCTGTAACTTTTGAAACTACAGCAAACAAGAAACAAATTCATTTTATTCCTTTTAAATTTTGAAAAAGAGCCTGAGACCCTAAAACTGGTAGTTTTAGGAACATTGCAAGTGTTGGCCTGGAGAGTGATAGAATAAGCTCTGCAATTCACTGAACCTTCTTGCAAGATATATTACATATAAAATCTGAAACTATGACAAACAGTCCATGTGTACAGATTGCTGGAATAATTGATTTTTCTTTTTAACTTGGACTGAAATGTTAGCATCTGCCAAAAGGCTACAGTAGAGTAAAGCAATTTGCAAAATTGGATAGTATGACTGTGAGACAAAAAGGCTGTCATGTGTTCTGCATCCTACTTAAAAGTATGTAACATTCCTCAAATTCTAGATAAAAACTATCCAGAAAGAAGAATGTACAGACCACAAATTAGCCATTGACTTTGTAATTAGTAATTCCAAATAAATAATAAAAGGAAGATTACAAATGGTTTCACAGAATTTGGGAAGAGAAAAGGAGGCTAAGTTTGCTGTATAAGTTGCTAATTATTTACTGATAGATAAAGCAAACACATTCAGGGATTTAATTCCTGGAACTTACTGCCTTTATTTTTTAATTATACCAGATATATGTCATTCTAACTGTTCTGCAAAACTAGAGTAGAAATTTCATAGGAAAAAACTTGCTCATGAACTTTCGATACCTCTTCACTGGATTTTAGGTGAATTCTGTAGTTGCAGCAGTGTTTTAAAACAGAGAGAGGAAGAAATAATGAAAGGAAGAAGAATTAATCTGCTGTATTAGATTGTACAAGTCTTCATGTCAGCTAACAGAACTGAAAGTGAGTATGCAAAGGTCTTTTACATTTGCAATTTCTGTGTGCAGTGGGATAGTGTGGAATGTAAAGATTGGTACCTGACAGCCTGCAGGAAAAAGGGCAAGTAATTCTACATATTATACTGTAGCTTCTGCACTTTTTTCAGCAGAACTACCTATGGCCTGCATATCAGCCTTCATGGTAAAACCTTCCTGGAGCTCTGTGTTAAACACTGTTCCTTTACACAAGCTCCGATTGACCCATACCTTTGCAAGCTGCATGATGAGACTTTCAGGTCTGCTTAAGATTTGGGTTGAATTTTGGATGAGTATTAAGGTCACTTTCCATTTCATCTGAACTGTTTTCACTAATTCCTCTGTGAAATTCTTTCATGTAATTTATGATGAAACAGGGTTTGGAACACGAGACCAAAGATTCTGCAACTGAGTTGCACAGAGATAAAATACAAAGGATGTATAATGGCCAAATCTTCAGTGCTGTACAAGTGTGTTGCTTTATTGACATGAAGAGGTATGAGATTTGAGAGGATATGGCCCCTCAAATGAGAGTAATAACTTGATTTTTTTGTGGAAATCACAGAGAGGTCAGTAATCAAAGGCTGAGTAGGGTAAGAAAAGCTTTAAAGGAATCATCAGAAGGGGAGCTACATTGCTTTTCACTTCAGAAGACAAGAGTTTTAGATCTTACAAGTAGGATCAAAATAAGCAGAGCTTTATAGACAGGTTGCACAGAACCTTGAAATAGAGATGAGAAGTCTGAACGACCTATGAAAAGGGTAACCAGCCGAGAATTTGGCCTTAGTGTTACTAAATTCTAAAATTCTCTAGTATTGATGAAAGGAAAATTGTATGTGGGAGGGAACTGCAGTGCATATTACTCCTTGAAATCTCTTTTGATCTGCTGTTACATGGTTCTATTTTCCACAGTTTATCCTTTCTGTTTTTCTCATTTTAGCATGAATTACTCTTCCAAAAAAAGAATTAAAATTTCTTGCAGCCTCCTTCACTGTGATATTGAATCATGTTGACTTTTGCTTTTATAGCCTTTGAGATGAGGGCTATATGTTTACTTTGAGTTATACGTGTGACATTAAAAAAAGAAAGTGTGCTTTTAGAATTTGGATAGTGGTTTTACCACCTTCTTTGCCTTTTTATAGTGCTTCTTTAAAAAAAAATCAACACTGCTATATTAATTTTTTTGTTGGTTTATTTATTTTTTTTTCTTCTGTTTTTTAGGAAGGGGTATCTGAGCATAATTTGGTCGTGATTACAAAGGCACTCATTTGTAGTCCTATCTGGAATTGAGTCTGGTGCACTCTTCCAGATTGAACCCAACACCCTTTCTCTTCTTGGGTTTCTCTGCTTGTTGTTTATGTTGGTCATTTACAGTATCTCTGGCTGATGCTTCGTTATGATATTTACCTGCCTGAAATATGGCTATCTGAAATTTGAAATCATTTTTTCTGCTTCTTCAGTCGCTATAACTTTTTGTAGCATTTCATTTCCCTTGCTGCTATTGTGGCTGTGGGGCCCAAACCATCATCCTCTCCCTCTTTCTGATCACTCAAGGAGTTCAATTCTGTGACACTTGTTGATAAGGTTAAATTTTACCTTGTTGCCTCGTCTGTTCTTTAATATGCAGTGTTAATCCTGCACCTCGTCAGATATCATTCGTCATTCCTAGAGAGTTGGCTCATGATGTTCAAATCCTTAGTAACTCTTTTATAAGACTATGTACATTTTTGCTACAGTTTGCTATAGCTCAGTACATTAATTCCTTTATTAACATGTTATTTGACTAGGTTTTTTGTTTTCCAAAGTCCTCCATTTTTAAATGGAGTTTTGAATGCTAGTTTAAATTAGTTCTCATTTGAGTGTGAGGAACTTAATTACATTATGATCAAGCATTTCAAGTGTAACTATGCCTTCAAACAATTTGCTGTGCAGTATTTAGAAATATAGCTCCAATCCTGCAAGGTAGGCTGTATGGGGCCCACTTATGCATCTGTGCAGGATTGCACTGAACTGGGTAGCATTTCACAGCTGAAAGGACTTCAGAATGATTATGGCAACACGCAGCATGTCTTAGATATATTTTCTAACCATGTAAAAATATTCCATAGCCAGTTCCACAGAGAAATAATAATTTTGAGTGCCTGTACTTTGCCTTCTTATGATACCTTCCTAGAGAGTAGGTGGTTATTTGAAAAACTGCATTATTAATACTTTTCACTGGTCATATTTTATGTTCTTCAAGTTTGTATGTGATTCATTTTCTGATGAAAGGATGATGATATAACCTTATTCCTTGGTTTTTGACATCCATACAGATCTATTCTCTGGGGCATTCCTGTTTAAAATATTACTACAGCGTACAGCATGTGTGTATATATGTCTCTGTATGCATTTGTTCTCCTATATAAAATCTCCTTGCCCTCTACCTCAATTCCATTGTCATCCCTATCTGTATGCAAGTCCGCAGAGGATGCTTTTGGAGCAAAACATTTTGCCTTTCTCATCCTCCTCTCTCCCCCTAATCTTTGTGTGAGTGATCTTCAATTCAGCATAGAAACTCTAAGCAGGAGATGGAGAAGGGCTGAGGGAGTTAAGAGGCAGAGCAGGTTGCCTGGAGAAAGGGGAGCCAAAGCTGTGGGAGCTGGGAATTGGGACTGGACCTCTTGGTGCTGACAAGCACTGGCAGGCCACCGGGGAACGGTGCCAGTTCCCTCTCCCTCATTCCTAATCTCAAATGATATATTTGAGCTGTTGAAGAAAGCAGAGCTTTTCCAATGACTGCTGTTACATTCAGGACCAATTTCGGAAAGTGGGAAAAAATACAATAAGGGTCAAAACCTTTATTCTTAATTTATTATTCAGGAAATCCTCTTGAGAAGCAGAACTGCAAAGAAGATCAATCTTCTATTTTAAAAAGGATTTTGACATTTGGAATTGAAATTAAACCAGACCATTTTAAAATTCAAAGCAAAAGAGAATTAAACCTTATTCTACTTCAATGAAAATACTACACTGTGTTATCTAACATAAAAATCAAATGCATGTAACCAAAAGTTTCAAACTGGTCCAGTGCTAAAATACAACAATCATATTTTCAACATAGTACTAATTTTCTTTGTTGTTTTCCCTAGAAATCTCAATGTTGGTGAGTAAGTTTTTTAGAAAGTGTTTTTCTTGTGATGGAAATACATTCTCTAGTGAAATGTAACTCTGTAAAAAAGCCTCTCCATAAGCCTGTGTTTTAAGATGAGAAAAAATGTATGATCTGGGACCCAGAAAAAATAATTTTTATCAGAGTAGTGTATAATAATTTATTATATACAGTAGGTATGTGAACAGCTACCTCTGCAAATGTTTACCTAGCACATAGCTGATGAAGAGAATAATGACAGTGTGTATAATTGACATGCTGATTATAATGAATCACACAGATAAAAATGTTGACATTGATGTCTAGTAATTTTCCATGTCTCTGGACAGTGGATTTATCCTTCTGTGGGGCTATTTTTCAGAAGAGAATATCTAAGTTATGCTTTTCATCTCTTCCTTGAAATCAAAGGTGTGATTGTAGAAGTAGAATGTCAGGTGAGAGCTGGGTATACTCACCACTTAACATTTATGTATTTCCTGAAACCCAGCTGTGTCAATAACTACAAGAGGTCGAAGCTCTCTGGAGAATGGAAATATGATGCTCTTACAGAACTTTTTTTATTTTAAACTTATTTCCAAAAGTTGCAGCATTTGTGTCTCTTATCCTGGCCTATGACCCCCTGAAAAAATTAGGATGAACACTTTAACAAGTTACTGGACATGTATCATAGGGACATGTTCCTCAGCTTTTTTTCAAGACTAAGTTTCGGCAGTATCATGACATTGGAAATGAGGTATATGTGGTTCATGATGAGTTATTGTTCAAGAAAGCTGTGGTTTCCTTAGTTTTTAATTCAAAGTACATTGATAATTGTGGAAATATTTAACACAAGCTTTTCTTGTTCAGAAGGTTCCTTAATGTTCTTCCTTATTTGTGGGGACTATTGTATTGTTCTGACACTTAGGAAAACCAAGCCCCTCTTACTGATGGATAAACTTTTCTTGGCCAGGCGTTAGAGCAGCTCTCTTTCCTCTTCAGTATTCATGCCGTACAACAGACAATTCTTGGTTATTCATGAGCGACCCAGGGTAAGAATGCACTCAGCTACGTGGACGCAGATTTCATCCCAAGTGTGAAATTATGTCAGCTGGCAGGCTCTGGTGGTGGGGAAGCATCTAGCGACTGTGAAGGCTGAACAGTCTTCAGGGCTCTAAGCAAAGCAAAGTCTCCGGTCAGATCAGTGGATATTTTACTTTTTGTTAGGCCATGTGCAAACTTTGAGATTTCCTGTTTCAAAAGCATGCATTGTGTTCATACACTGCGGTTTCACTGCCACTTCAGTTATTGATAATTTAGATACAGAAATTTCCCCACGATTAGAAACTGATTGCTAATTCAAATATAGACAGATTGGTAATACTTTAGGGTGTGATTTGATTCTTAATGTGATTGCTTGTGAATAGAACTATGCTATACAAACCTAGGTCCATTGTCCATTCGTACCTGCCAAAAAAGAGAGAGAAAAAAAAGGAGAGGAAATGTTACTTCTCTCCTGCGCCAAATCGTGTATCACCTACCAGCTTGATTGCTTATCTGTTGCATGGAGTGGTTTATTAATTGTATATTCCTGGTCAGTACATCGGTGCTACCCTATAAAAAGCTTTTACACCTGTAGATGCTGTCTGGCCTGTCTTCTTCCACTTCCTTTGGGCTATGTCACTTATATTAACTGAGCTTAATGAGGTGATTCTCAAATGAATTTCATCTTTTAAAGGTTAAATATTTTAATTAGAATTCAATTGTGAGGAAACCTAAAGGACTTGCATGGAGGTAGCAGCCTGAGCCTGGTGAGGTTGTGTATCATACCGCATGCTTCCTGGCATTGTGCTATGATGTTTTCAGCTTTGGGGAGTGGATCTCTCCCTGATTTTCCTTTGATTGCGGTGTGTTGCTCCATACCACAGCCGATAATTCCAGTCACAAGGGGAAGGCAATAATGTTTCAAACTTGCCTTTGGTAGTTTGTTAAAAAAGCCCATGCAGAGAACACAGGATGTGCAATTTATAACTCGGGTGCTGAGCTTTTCCTTTCTGAGATGGAGAGGTTGGGTACAACTCTGAAAGAATCTTAAAGCTCATAGAAGTCTGGCTCTGTGGCACTTGAAGATGTGTACAGGACAGAAATGCAGATAGTGCTGACAATGAAGGAGGAACCCCAAACAATGTCTGAGGCTGCTGCCTGAAGCAGAAAATGCTAATTTACCTCAACTGTAAAATATGGAGTGGTTGGACCCTAGAACAGATGGCAAGAATTATAGTGTTATATGCATTTCACTGTAAGGAAGGGAGAAAGGAAAGAATTTTATTTTTATGTTGCCTTCTTATTTAATGGCTTTATTTCTCTGTTATTAGCTTCTTTTCTTCACCTTTTGCTCTCACCATAATCCATTTCTCCTCCTTCTCATTTAATTTGATCTGCAGAGTTTATTGAACTATGTCAAATCACTCTATAGAAGCAACTTTTGGATTAGCCTCTGTTTGCTAGGTCTTATAATCAGAGTATAATAATTAGGTACATTCAGGTAGGCTTGAAAAGGAACAAATGGCATGAGTTTTCACTGCAACTATTCAGTGTGACAGTCCTACAAGTATGAATTGTTTTGACTGTTCTCTTACAGATGCCAGTAGTCTTTTTTGTGGCAACTGATCCCCAGTTGAGACTCATTCTCCTTTACAGCTTGAATGCATGACTTGTTTCCATTAACACTGTCAGGGTGTTTAAAATCAACTTGCAATTTTGTTTCACCTACATGGTGACTCAATGCTAAAATGCATTAATAAAAGTTTAGAAATAATAATGGTTTTTAACCTTGGAGTTAGCAGACTTTGAGGATGTACCTTAATAGTGTCACAGAACTGGTGCAGGTTCACACAGGAATAAATTTATTTCTTACGCTCTGCTAAATTTCCTGTGGAATGCTGAGTGCATTAGGATCCATGGTAACCGTGCCTGCTGCAGGGCGGTATTACTTTGCTGTTGATAATGCAAGTCCATCTAATTAGCACCAAATGTCAGGGTACTAAGAGGAGCAGGTGGCACCATTTGTATCTGAAGTAAATACAAACACAGTATTTATGTGCAAAACCAGGCAGAAGAAAGCCTTTTGTAAAGTCTGTTATAGCTGTTTTGTCTGATGAATAAGATCTGAGAGAGATAAGATAATTATAAACTATGACCCATGAATAGAATTGATAATTTCAACTCCAGGTTGAAACAAATGTTATTGATAGGAAATATTTTGGGCTTGAGACCTTAAAGAAATAAGATGTGTTATCTTTGGAATAGAGACTACAATTTTTGGTATTTGGACAGTCCATGGTTCATTCTGCGTTCTTTTTAAAAGTCATTAGGAATAATGACAATTGTGAATAACAAGAAGGTAGAGAATTTTAATAACCTTGATTTTCATGGAATATTAGGGGCTGTGAGCAAGACCGCCTAAACAGTGTCTTTAGGTGGACTTTAAGGACCCAAACTTCTGAGTGACGCAAAATGTACATTACGAATGTGTGAATGGGTCTGAAGTGAAAAGAAACTGCTAGTGATCTGCCCACGGTGGGCAGAATCACTCTGTCTGGATGCTTTTGTTTCTTATAAAGGCAGACAAATACCTCCAGAAATCTAACAAAAATCATTGTCTGGAGGTGCTTTAGACAGCTGTCAGACAAGGAATACATGTTAAGGATGGATGCAACTTCTAAGGATGTTGTTTATCTGGACTTCTGTATGGCCTTTGACACAGTCCCCCACAACATCCTTCTCTCTAAATTGGAGAGGTATGGATTTGATGGGTGGACTGTTTCGTGGATGAGAAGTTGTTTGGATGGTCGCATCCAGAGGGTAGTGGTCAACGGCTCGATGTCCAGATGGAGATTGGTGACAAGTGTTGTCCTTCAGGGACTAGTACTGGGACTAGTACTGTTTAATATCTTCATCAATGACATAGACAGGGGAATCAAGTGCACCCTCAGCAAGTTTGGCACAAGTTTTGCGGATGACACCAAGCTGAGTGGTGCAGTTGACTTGCCTGAGGGACGGGATGCCATCCAGAGGGACCTGGACAAGCTCCAGAAGTGGGCCCATTTGAACCTCCCGAGGTTCAACAAAGCCAAGTGCAAGGTCCTGCACATCGGTCAGGGCAACCCCTGGTATCAACACAGGCTGGAGGGTGAAGGGATTGAGAGCAGCCCTGAGGAGAAAGACTTGGGGGTACTGGTGGATGAAAAGCTGGACATGACCCAGCAATGTGTGCTCACAGCCCAGAAGGCCAACAGTATCCTGGGCTGCATCAGAAGAAGCATGACCAGCAGGTTGAGGGAGGGGATTCTGCCCCTCTACTCCGCTCTTGTCAGACCCCACCTGCAGTACGGCGTTCAGCTCTGGGGTCATCAGTACAGGAAAGACATGGACCTGTTGGAGCGGGTCCAGAGGAGGGCCACGAAGATGATCAGACGGATGGAACAGCTCTCCTATGAAGAAAGGCTGAGAGAGTTGGTGTTGTTCAGCCTGGAGAAGAGAAGGCTTTGGGGTGACCTTGTTGCAGCCTTTCAGTACTTAAAGGGGGTTTATAAGAAAGATGGGCTTTTTAGCAGGGCCTGTTGTGATAGGACAAGGGATAATGGTTTTAAACTAAAAGAGGGTAGATTTAGACTAGATATAAGGAGGAAAATTGTTACAGTGAGGGTGGTGAAACACTGGCACAGGTTGTCCAGAGAGGTGGTAGATGCCCCATCCCTGGAAACATTCAAGGTCAGGTTGGACAGGGCTCTGAGCAACCCGATCTAGTTGAAGATGTCCCTGCTCACTGCAGGGGGGGAGTGTAGTAGATGATCTTTAAAGGTCTTCCAACCCAAACTATTCTATGATTCTGTGAGTCTCAGGAAAAATGTAGGTGTAATCCATCTTTAGGGAACAAACTGTTGCAAGGACAGAGACCGGGGATAGGACTGCAGATGCATTTCTGTCTCATTTTCTGGAGGAAAAAAATACTGTTTCTCACTTCCTAGGTGTCAACTTGTGTCAGTAACAAAATAAGCCAGGATGCTGCAAGGTCTTGTGTCTCATACCTGCTCTTGCTGTAGACATCTGGGTGTCCAGGGTGGGACCCCCCTGGTGCAGCCAGAATGCCAGGCTGTAGCACAGAGCTAAACTGGTGCTTGGACACCACCTTTATAGCTCCTTGGAAATTTTGAAGGTAAATAGCTAAAACATATGGGGGCCTATATGTGGGACATTTCCACTTGTGCAAATTTCATCTATGATGGCTACATTGACAGGCTCTGGACCGCAAACAGAAAGCTTCATTTCCATGCTATATCAGTCTTCTTAATGTTCTCATACACAATTATTCACTAAAATGAAATACACGCTCTATATTAAAATTTTAATATTTTTCTGAAATTGCTCAGTTAATCTGGCAACTGATACATAAGTAAGATTTGCAATTCCATCTATAATATGAAAATACTGTGCTTTTTTCCATTACTACAATTTAATTAAAAATATGTGCTATCTATTAGCACGTTATTAAATATCTTTTATTCCCTTCCATTTATAAATGAAATATTAAGTCTTCTTTTTGCTTTTTTTAAAGGGCAATTTGATTTTGAGAGAGAAAGGGAGACTGTGATGAATATTATTAATGTATTTTATGAAAAGCCCAGAGTCTGCAACATATAGTAGCAAATTTTAAGGAGCAATAATTTTAAGAGGGTGAACTTTAAAGAGATAATTAAATAAAATTAGTATGTGGCAGGTCTGGAAGTACAGAACATATTGTACAGGGAAAAAAATAAATAAACTCCAGATGAATAGAACACCCAAACATATCCAAAAAAGATTAAGAGGCTAGGGTAGGTAATAAAGAAAGAATATAAAAAGCAACCTTTCCAAAAATAATAACATGCTCCTCTTTACAGTCATAGAGGAGCACAAAAGAGCCAAGCAGCTTAAGGGGAAAAAAATGTAACTGGGCTTAAAAAAGCAAGTAAAGCTATTTTTTTCATGATAAAAGTTCTCATTTTAAAACAAATATTTAAATTCAAAGCAATTTTAAAAAGCCATAGGCTCCTTAAAATAATATCCAGCAAAATAACCTTCAGTACAGAATATCACTTGGTTTAAGAGGAAGATAAATGCAACTAATTTTTTGCATCAGCTTAGCGCATTCCAATAGTGTAGTTGTCTTCCTCACCTCATTTACAGGGTAGCCAGCAGTAGTGGATGACCTGTTCTTGGACTGCTCTGGTTCATCTGGGGAGAGATAGGGGTGTTGTAGGTGAGGATCTTTCTTGCTTTCTTTTTGCTGCTTTGGAAAAGCATAAACTGCTGCTGGTTTAAATTTCTCGTGGCATCTCCAGTGTGTTGATATAAGCAATGCTTCAAGTGACAACGTCCATCTCCCCCAGTGCCTTCCTATGTTTCTGAGTCAAGAAGACCCTGCTTCTTTGAGAGTGAAGATACCAGTGACTGATAGCACCTTGCCTCTTTGTGAGAGAGCATTTCCTGGTGCTTGCAAAACAAGGCACTTTATTTGCACAAGGTAAATGAGATTCTTATGTTCTTGCAAAGAGGAGCTTCTGTTCCTACTGGAGTCCAACTCTGAGGCTGCCTGAAGTCATTCCCTTGCAATAGAAAAGTGTCGATCAAATGATCTGAACAGCAGTGTCTTTCTTGCCTCAGAGAAACAGGAATTTCCAACCTGTTTTGCCCTCCAGTGTCCTTGGAAACTTAAAAAGAACAGGTGATTGCTCTTTGGACAAGACTGCTGCTGTGGCTGGGTTCCTGAGTCTTAATGAGACTGTCCTCTTCCTCTACCCCGAAGAAGCAAATGACATGTTGATCTTGAAAATAATAGGTATGATAGCTTGTCATGCAACTGTGTACTAATTGCACACAGGCCAGATCAGTCACTGGAAATAACTGCGGTAAGTGGCACCTGTTGTACCATTTATCGCTCTATTATATGTGTACACGCACCCATTGTTAAAAAAGAAAGAATGTGGCTGAGCAGCAGGCAGGAAGGCTGCCTGTTGGCAATGCTCAGGCTGCTACAGTACTGGTATCGTGGTATGAGCAAGAAGGGGGGGATATTGCTTTTGCCTTGGGGACGACTGAACATGGTTATGGGGGAGAGCATTCTGGCACGTGAGGTAGGACAGATGGGGAGTGCTAAGTGCCATGAGTGGGGATTCTGCTGCACAAGTACAGGCTGGGAGACTCCTGAGGGGAGCACGGAGTTGGGAGAAAATCCTCAGGGAGGGCTTGCAGAAACCTCCCCATAGGAAAGGGGATCTTGACGGGGATCCTGAGCAGACCATAGTAAATTTGTTGGAGTCCAGGAAGCTGCTAAAAATTGCTGACCTAGAAAATAGGAATGGAAGGACCTACTCTGTGAGGAACAGTGAATAAGTGGAAGATTTGTCTGCAAACCCTTTTATTTTACTCTGTCTCACCATATTACACTTAACTGGACATGTAAAAGTCACTTGTTTTAGTGTGTGTTTTAATAAATCGTTGATGCTGCAAGCCGTTTTAGTATCTTTAGTCTGGTCACATTTAAGGGGAGAGTACAATGGTTCCAACTTCAGAGTTATGGCCAGCTGAGAGCCTGTCACAATAATTTTTCAGTCACTCTCTATCCTGTCCTGCTCACTTGCACAAGGGCAAAAAGCAGTGGCTTTGCAGAACCTATTAGCCTCTTCTGCACTGCTTTAGTGCACTACCTAAAGAAATAAAAGAACTCTTTATGACTCTCAGTATTTATTTGGGTTTTACTGTGCAGAAATGTAACCGTCAGGCTTTTATATAGATAGGAATAAACTTAACTGTATGCAAAGTCACAGAAAGAGATCTTAGCAGGAATGCAGAAATGTTCAGAGATTCTCATTGATATGTGCCTGCTCTTTGAATTAGATGAATGCAGATTCTGAATCTTGAAAATGACTGAACTGTAAAAGATAATGGCCACCTTTTAGTACCAGAGGAAATCACTGACCTGTCATCCCTGTGAAAAACCTACAAATGTGGTTTAGATCACAGATCCACCAACAATGATGATATTCAAAAGTAAATTACTTTAAGAAAAAAAAAATCATCTTATCAACTTCTGAAATCTCAGTCCAAGGCCTACAATGTTCACAAAATTTGAGGAAGAGAAGAAAATGTTGGGTCCCAAATCTGTCATTTGTGCTGCTAGCTTTTCATGTGCAGACTCTTTGAGGATGTCATAGTGAATTCGAATATATGAATCTAATAACAGGCATGTCACTTGGTCCCACTATACTGAAAATGATCCTTCTTGCAAAGAAGTCTGAAACACGCAGTATGTTCAAAGTTATGTAGTAGATAGATAAATTCAAAGTTGTTTACAAAATGGAAGCAGAAACCTCATCCACAGTGCAAGTGAGAGTAATGTCGTGTTTATCGAATCAGCATTTTTGTAATTGATCTCCAAAGGGAAAGAGGAGAGAAATTGAGATTGGAACTATCTCTGCTTAATATATGCAGTTAACTGTACTGAAATATTAAGTGCCTAGCAAATTAGTTGTCTTTAAATAAATGACAAATTTCTTTATTCTTTGAATGACAAATGTATTTGCATTTGAAGATCCTGTGAATATAACTTAGAAACCTAAACTTACCAATCAGTTCTTACACCTGAGATGCCCAAATCAACCAGCCCCTTCCCATTGCAAAGAATATAAGTAGCTTAGATGCTAGTTGTAGGAGGGTTGGTTCATATAAGCTGAAGGCAGCAGTTAGGTACTCAATATATATAGACTGAGCAGATTTCATCAAGCTGTGTTCCTCACAACTATTTTTTATATAAATCTTGACTGCTGGTTCTGCTGATAGACAAGCCAAAAGGGTTGAAAGACAAAGAAGGAAGAGTATCTCTGACAAAAGATGGTTGCTTGGAGAAGGGTCTGTTCTGAGCAGACCTGGCCTGAAGGCGGCAGGTTTAGCTTCCTCAGTAAGACGCTGAAGTTGTACAGTGGTCAAGGAAGGAGATTAGCTCAGGGAAGCAGAATTTCAGGAATAGGTGGTAGAATTGTTCCCAAGCTCTCATCACTGAGAGGGATGCACCAGTTAATAACTGGGAGCAAAACTGAGGCAGATAACTGTGAAGTCCTGGGAATATATTGAATATTTTATATTTACTATTTTAAAATGTGATTTCTTAATCAAGTATCTAACATTTTCCTTTGCTAAATGAAAGCTTAGCCATAGCTACTTATAGAAATGATCTTTAACACTGAGCATTTTCCTCCTCAAGGAACAGCACAAGTTTCAGAGTACAGCAGCATGCAGGCTTGCTCTAGGTATGGTTTCTGAGGAGTCTCAGGAGCTGGGGATTATTTTCTCACAAAGCTGTGGGAGTCAGTTTGAAGTCTAGTGATGCCAAATGGAGAGGAGTTGCCCTGAGTGAATCAGTATAAACAGCACACACAAGAATACAATTTCTGATCCAGGGACTAAATCACAGACATCACACATTTGTGTCAGTAAATTGATACCTGTGTCATCCGTGTCATGTCACATATAGATGGCAATTGGACTTCAAAAGAACTGAGACAGACAGGATGACTGGAAACAATAGATGCGTTTAACACTTAAGGAGGTACTGACAAATACTATATACCTCTCTTCTGGAAGAAAACTCAAAAAGTTTTAAAGAATGTGTAGATTTTAGGGCATTTTAGAGTAGGTTTTTTGTTTTCTAAATAGGCCAAGAAAGTATTAACTTTAAAATGCATGAATAAAAAGTGGGAGTGTAGAGGGGAGAGAAATCTTGAAAGAAACAAATAATAATAGAAAATGAAAAAAATATATTTCTTTATATTTAGCTTGTTCAGCTGAAAGGACAGGAGAAAAACAGAAAACTGTCTTCAGTTGTGAAAGAGGGTACCTAAGCTAGGAATCCAGCTGACAAGCCCTTGCAGAAGGTGATTCAAATATCAGATGGCTTAAAGACTAAAATAGGTAAAGCAAACGGTAATTAAAGAATAATTGTAACATAATATATAGAATGTATTATAGAATAGTGATTATTTCATTTGAACATGTATTGGTATGAGAATTTTGCCATAAAGGTGTTCGGTTAATAAGCACTCTTTCACTTTCAGCTGTTTTCTATATATTGTAACTGTCTTTCACATGGATATAGAGTGCAATATTTGCATAGGATGACTTAAAAAAGTGCCACAGCACAATACCAGTCATTTGTGATGAGATTTTTATTTTTATTCTGTCTCCAGAATATTATGTTCTTATTCTGTTATTAAGTTCTGTTACTATGGTCTTATTCTGTTTTATTAAAGTTAGTTCCTTTTGGAACTGTGTGTCTAAAGGGCATGTGAAGTAATAATTTTCAAACACTTTTTATCTGCTTAGGGGTTGCTGTAATCTTTCACATTCCATTAACGATAGCCTTCATGGTCCCTTTTCTGGAAGATGGTATGGCTACCTCTGCAGCTTTGGAAGTGCAACCCTGTGTATCTTTGATTTTCTGCAATACTGCTTGAAAGATGGAAATGTCAAGCTGGATGACAGCTAATGAACTGAGTGTTCAATAGTTCATCACCTTGGTTTCACCAGAAATCATTTAGCAACAAATTTGAAATAATTGTCTTTGGTAGAATGAGATCAGTTGCCTTTTCTGATAGAAGAGTTGACACTAGTCAGAATGGCAACTCGTACAGGAAGGGGAAAATCTAACCTTCGTGTTGCAAAGCGTTCTGTTGAAAAAGCTAACTCCATTATGGATGAATTTGTGACAAATGCTGCTGATCTCTACAGCTTTGGCCTTGTTGAGGAGTCAAAGAGGTCTGTTCTTCAGCTGTTGTGAGTTACTACCAATGACTGAATTTGTTGTTTGGTAAGGGTTTAAACATGTGCCTGTCATCGTAAGACTATGAAGAATCCTTCATAGCTTATCAACGCTTGTGTGGAAAACCTGTTGTTCCATCTCAGATCAGCAGGAAAATAGGATTTTGGTGCAATGCTGAGCACCTATGTCAGGTGCTGAAGGAGTAAACACAACACTGTGAATAAGTGCTGTAAGATGCTTGTTAGAGTCTCCTTAAGACTTTAATTTTTCCAGATAAGAGGCTCCCCGGACCACATGAATCATCTGTGTGTGTCCATTTGCAAACAGAGATTGCAGCTGGGAGTGTTTTCCTGACTCCAGACACTACAGCAGTCTGCTGCCAGTTCCCAATTCTGCTTGCGAGCAGAATCTCAGCTCTTGCTAGTGCCTGCCTATAAAGAGAGAGAGAGGGCAGGCAGAGGAGAATGGGTACTGTGGATTAGTGTTGTTCCAGTCACTAAAATAACAGAGTGGCTTCAGACAGGAGTGTGTGAAGAAAGGATGATATTGTATTAAAATCCAGAAATATTTTGCTTTGACGTTGCTGTCACACTTCTCTAGGGGAATGCATTTCTAGTTGCCTGTTGTTCCCATCCTTTTCTACTGACAGAACTTGTATCTTACTCAATACCAAGACTGATATGGTTCCTAATGGGACAATATCATAACCTTCTTAACTGAATAAGCAGAGTCTGCATATCATGTCAGTTTTATGGCCACAGCACATCATGGGAGAGAGAATTAGACTACAGAATTCACCTCATACACTATTACAAGAAAATGAGGTAATTGAACTGAAATCCTGTTGAGTTGCCTTAATCAAAATATAAAAATACGATTTCCTTACTACGTTTGGCTGACATTGTTCATCATTTTCTTTGGAAATGAGACACTGATTTCACACAGTGAATAATCCATGGAAGAAAATGTTTTATTGGAAAGCCTTGGCAAGCCTAGTTAAAACAAAAGAATTGGAAAAGCACAGTGATAGAAAATTATACTTTAAAATAAGCTGGCTGTTCCATGCACTTTCTTGTGCATTGAGGCCTGATGTTGAACTTTTTCTGGTTTTATAAGCTGGAAGCTAATGGATAATTATCACAAAGGTATTTGTCATCACAATTTCTTTCTTCACAAAACCCGTGATGTTTTTACTATGTAGAAATATAAAAATATACATCAAAGGCAATGACTTTACATTATGGTAGTTTCTGTTCTGTGGTATGGCAGCAGTCCTCAATTACTCATAACAATCAGAAAAAATATCTATGTGAGAGAAAAGCTCTAGAAGAGGTCTCATGGGTCACTGATTTAAGTTCCCTGTAAATGGAGGTTCTTAGATCACAAACCAAATTTATACATTTAGTTTGTTTTCAGCTATAAAGTTGTCTCCATCACACTGTTTTGCCTGATCTGGGGCAAGGGGATGTTGGAATGCTCCAAACTCAGCTCCCCTGAACAAAGAAACCCCGTTTTTCAGTTTTTTATATTTTATTTTACTCATGGCTCATGCACTCCCTGGTGCATGGCAGTGTTTGTCCCCAGGTGCAGGACTTTGCACTTCCCTTTGTTGAACTTCACGGCGTTCCTGCCAGCCCATTTCCACAGCCTGTCAAGGTCCCTCTGGATGGCAGCACGAGCCTCTGGTTGTATCAGGCCCTCCTCCGAGTTTTGTGTTACCAGCAGACTTGCTGTGGGTACGCTCTGTCCCATCATGCAGATCATTAATGAAGATACTGAACAATGTTGGATCACGTTTTCACCCCTGGCGTACACCACTAGTTACTGGCCTCCAACTAGATTTCATACTACTGATCACCACCACCACCACCCTCTGAGCTCAGCTGTTTAGGCAATTTTCAATCCACCTCCCTGTCTGCTCATCCAGCCCAAACATCATCAACAGCTTTTCCGTGAGGATCTAATGGCAGACAGTGTTGAAAGTCTTGCTGAAGCCAAGGTAGACAATATCCACTGCTCTCTTCCCCTTGTCTACCAAGTCAGTCATTTCATCATAGAAGGTTATCAGGTTGGTCAAACATGACTTGCCCTTTGTGAATCAAGTCTTGAAAGATGAATGCAGTTGTAGTCATAACACATTGTTTGGAAACAGCTTAAAGGTTGCTTCTCCTTTGGACTCCATAGTTGTATCATTACTTTAGTTTAGTCCCATGTAATATGGTTTCATTCATTAGTTTGAATTGTCTGAGGAATGCTGGGCAGAGGAACCAGCCTGACAGATTAAAATATGGTTTCCCCAAAACACAGCTCTGCAAGAAACCAAAGCAGCTATCCATCGAACTTACATTTTTTTGTTTCTTTCTCTGACACATAAAACTAGAAATTAGCAGAAATGTCATCCAAACAGAGTTGATTTTGCTTTGGTCGTTTCAGAATTCACAAAACTATTTCTGTCAACTAACTTCTAAAAGGTTTTTTCCTTCTCAAGTTCTACTTTTTGTATTGTGACCTAGGAGAAGGGAAAAAGAAGGGTGCAAAACCTTGAGTATGAAATTTGAGAAAATTTCTAATAATATTCATTTGCAAAGTATCTTACTTCTTATCTTAAGATTAATAATCTCAAGGACAAATATTGTCACATAATTAACTTCAAAGGTTTGATATACTGCTGTTTGAACAAGAAAAAAAGATGTCACACAGTCTGTGAAATGTTTGCCATTGGGTTGGGTTAGCCTAACCAAAATTCTGAAATCAGAGTGACATAAATTTCTAGTCTCCTCTATTATATGACTTCCTTGTAATTTGTTAGCATGGCACCAGTGGCCTAGATCTATATACAGTATTTTATAGATTATTTTAACATGTTTTAACACCTGTATTAAAATACGTTCTTTGGTCAGACCTAGACAGTTTAGGTAAACACTGGAAAGGAAGAGAACAGTGCATAAAACCAGGGTTCACGGAAGCAAATGAAGAGCCCAGTGAACAATTATGGTGAAGTCATTGCCTGTCTTTTGCTTAGATTACATTTGATTAATTTGTTGAAGATGATGGGAGAGCTTCAAAAAGATGGAATGAAAGGTCAAAACTCTCAACAGGTGCTGTCAGTACTGTGATGACAGGTATTTGCCATGACTCCTTCCTCCTCCCTGCCTACCGCAGTATTTCTCAAAGGAAAAAGACAGAATCACCATTCACACACATAAATATCCTGAGAGAAGTGAGTAAGTGCTTTAAGTGATTGGCTGCTGGATTAAGAGGAGTTTCACCATATTCCTGGTTAGGTGATATATTAAGCCCAGTGATGAATTTTGACCGTTTCTGAGATTGGGTCCTGACTGTGTGATAGCCAGAAAACACCTTGTGTGGATTGTGTGGGACTTTGGTGTGAACTGGGTGCTGCACAGCTTAATGCCAGTTGAACTCTGGGGTGATAGGCACAACCAGCAGCAGAAGATGCTTTAGAATATTGTACTCAAATATAGCCTGAAGTTGTGTGGGATTCAGTTAGACTATAGATAAGCTGAAGTTTTGGGGGAAGGAGGTGTATTTTCATATGGGTATTTGTTTTACCTAAACATCTGCAAAGAAAGTTATGATTTAGTGGGTTTTTTTCCCTAAATCAAGAAAAAGTAGTTGATCTCATCTCTGCAGTTATCAGTTTAGGTTTTAACACAATGCTAGAGGAGAAATTATGAGTTTGAAATGGAGAATGTTGGTATTAGTAAGAACTGTAAAAATTGTATCAAGGTACTATATTATAAGACTAATATAATTGGCTAATGGAGAGGGAGTCGTTATTGTATTCAAAGGAAAGCATAGGTGGATGACTAACAGGATTTCTCAAACATTTGCCCTATGACCCATCCTATTTTGTCAGTGGCAGGACACAGAAATGAAGATTTTTGTCAAGGAAATTATCTAGTGAAACACACCTGTGAGACATTACCAATCTATAAGAAGATTGGCACCAGTACTAAAAAAAAAAAAGTAAGTTCCCTAGCAATGGAGAAATAGAGCTGGAATGAGAATTAATAGGGACTGTTAATAAAAAGCTAATAAGAATATATACTGTAGAGTGACAATTCATCACATGGAGGAAACAGATGGAAGGCTGGATTTAGTATTCCGTCAAAGAATGGCTGTGAATTACTAATGTGATCTGGCTTTGAAAAAGGCAAATGCAGTCCTAGAAAGTTTCAGCTGAAGTATTTCTGATAGAAAGTTGAATAATCGCTACAATTCACAACTCTCCAGACAGTAAAAGGCCATTTAGAAAGACTGTGAGAAATACATTCACACAGTGGTTTCTTTGCATCCCTTATATATCGCAGAGAGAGTTTCTCTGAAAACCCTGCATAACTTTTTAAGTGATATCAGGATGAGGTCAGTGAGATCAAGATTTATGTTTATCCAACAACCTGCATAAAGCCCAGGATGTATGGTTAGGTTTGAAATCTCTAAACAAACTTATGGAGCCAAATCCGTATGCTTTATAAATCCTTGCAAAAACAGATAGAAGAAGCATCTGGTTTTGGCACTTGAGTAAATCAACTAACTTATTCACACGTAGGCCATTTGAGATTATTGATATCCAACAAGTCTGTATGTGGCTGGCTGGAATGACATGTGCCCTTCTGGAGTGGCAGCTGGAGACACTATTCCTATGTGGGGACAGCTGAATTGAGCCCCAGAAGTGGAATTCAGTTCCAGATTCAGACACCTAAATTTAGATGTTCTTCATAGTGAATAGAGCTAATCAAAAGTCTGGAGGTCTATTCAGCCCATTGAATGCAGATATCTTTTTGGGGTGATCTGGGAAGTGTATGAGACTCGATTGACCGGATCTCCCATGACCTCAGGGGGAGTAAGATACCTCACGCACATGGATACATCTATGTTCAAGACATTTAGATATCTGCATCTAGAGGTGAACCATACTGTAATAATCACATTCAAATGAGTGAAATCAAAAGAATCACAAACTTTAGGGATGGACAATGGTATTTTCTTTTTTCATTTGTCTGAAATTCAGGAGCAGATTGCTTGTGAGTTTTTTGGCATGATAGATGAAAAGTTTATTTTGATAATGAATGAGAAAGTGCTTGGAAAGGGCATCAATGACTATTAAATTTCTGTTTATATTTTCTTACTCTTTTTTAGGCACTTTATTTAAGTGAAAAGGAAAAAAATAATCATGAAATGATAGTGCAAACTCTGCAATTGCAGTAGCAGAGAAGGGTTGTCTCACTCCAGTTCAGTTTAGGAAAGGATTGCCCTGACATAGACGTATAGTTGCTGGGATGTCAGATGAAATGTTTTTCTGTGCTTGTTATTCAGAACAAGGAAGGATGTCACTGCACAAGCATGATTTATGAGTGTGACTAATAGAGAGGGATGCAGTTCCTTTCCTCATATTAACACTGCCACATCCAAAGCTTAAATTCATGCATAGGTGATGTAGATGCAATTGTGCAGATACATAGCCATTCCATTCACACCACCACTATGCCTATCTCTGTTCATGATGCTACTCTCACATTTGTTGCCTGCTCTTTTCTCTCAACATTGAATGTTTTGGAAATGATGATAATTACAATTTTCTCTTCTCACTAGTCATTATTCTGCTGATTTTATTTCCTTTAGCTACATGGGCTTTTTTATCTGTCACTACCCCCCCCAGTTTTTGTTTTTCCTTTACCCTGCCTGAACTTTCTTTTTTCTGGATTTATTAAAGCTTAAGGACTGTCTAGGTTGTGAAGACAGTAAATGTGCACCAGCAAAGAAAAAAAGTGGAGGCAGGGGGGTAGAAGTGCTTCAAAAGCAAGATCACTCAGTGTAGCATTTCTAAGTACATTTGTTATTCAGAAACAGAAGGAGGGGAGCTGTGATGTGCTGTATGGTACCCAAATCAGCAACAATCAAAGAACAGAATCCATGGCATTAGATAATATAGGACAACACCAAAACTCATCTTCACCTTTGCTTGCTTCCCTTGTCTTGAGTGTGATTCTGCTCCTTCCATGATGACTTATTTCAGTGCTGCAGTTTAAATCCATTGGAGTTATCTGCAGACATGGACATTAATTACCCCTCATTTCTGTTTTTAAGCTCTCCCCTTTCTCTGTTCCTTTCTCTTGTCTACTGCAGGGATGAGAAGCATGCTTTTTTAAAGAAAGTTGGGATTCTGATCTTATTATATTATTCCAAAAGCTGGTGCCCTAATCTCAGACCTGTAGTGCATAAGCGTTAATCTGGTTCTGCTTGATTTAGTCATGTTTTTGTCTTTTGTGTTTGTTTTTTTTCTTTAATGGGATTGCTCTATTTTGACATTTAGATGATTTGCAAACCATGAAAAAGCCCTTGCTAGTGCTTAATTCATTTTTGTTCATACATTTTAATTATCTACCCTTCAGCTCATAAATATGAGAACTTTTGAATGAGTTCTCTTACCAGAACTTTTTTGTTGATTTTGTTTGTTGTTGTTCTTTTGTTTTGTTTTTTAAATAAGATTAAATAATTAGCAGGATTTTGACAAATTTACATAGCTCTGCTATTTGTTCATTTTAAATTTTCTTGTTGCTATGGCTTGACTTTTTTTTAGCCTGCACCATTTATTTTTACATTTGAAGCAAGCTTTTCATCTACTGTGATGTGTACCTGATACTAATCATAAACAATAAATCAAAAAAATAGACTTCTTCCCTTAGAATTTTGTTGCCTTATAAAATGCTGGAAAATCTGATCAGTGAAGTTATACAGAAACTATGCTGTGCTTATCACTGGCACGATTCTTTCAGATTTAGCAACCACTTATCTTCTTAATGCTAATTCCTGTTTATAAACAGATGCACAGCAGGTTGGGGGTCTCTACAGTCACCTAAATGAGCATGTTTAGGCCTCTGAACTAAAGAGGACTAGTAATATGAGTGAAATTCCTCTCTCTGAAAAACTGCCTCAACGAGTAGATACGACACTGCCCCAAATCCAGGAGGTTTGCTTTCTTTTTCCAACTCCAACATTTTGGTCAATCCAGTGACTTTCTGCTGTCATCCCACTGTCTTTTTTTTCTTACTTAAGCTGTATGTTTTTGCAAAACTAGGACTGTCCTTTTCCAGTGGATTTTTGAAGTGTTCAGCACATACCTATGAAGTGCAGGGACACCTGAGCTGACAGCCCACGGAGGAGTTGGGAGAGTACAGCAACATTACTCTTAGCACTGTGTGCCGGATTATAAACTCGGGGTTTTTCACATCCCAGGTAAAACCTGGAAGGAGTAAGCTCCTGTATAGAAAGGAGCAACAGCAGCACCACCAGGTGGTGAAAGAAAAGAACAGTTTTAGAAGAGTCAACCTAGAGGATGAACCAAAATGGAAGAAGATGCCAATGGGTAGCTCTGGCTCATTCCTCCACTCAGCCTTTCTTAATTGGCTACTGGTGCTTCTGGCAGCTGACTGTTTATAGCTACTGTGGATTTCTAAGTGAATTGTTTCTAAAGGCCCATGAAAGTGGGCATATAAGGGAGGCTCAGCTGGGCACCTAAGATTTTGCCAAGGGATATCTTACTTTCTGAGATTCCTAAATATTCTTTTTTTTTTTTAAACATGACTCTAAGTATTTTTAATTTCTGATGTTGTCTGGAACTTCAAAGCAATATTGTAATCTGAAAAATAAATTAACAGTAGAAATAAGGTTTTAAAATGAGTTACTCTTAATAGAGGATGTTGTATTTTTCCTCAGTTCTAATTAAGCTTATGAATCAGAATGGCAACATTTGAACTCTGATGCATATTTAAAACCAATAATTTCAAATGTTTAAGTAGCACAGAAATCCAAAACAACACCTGGAACCATGGTACTCAAGAGTTTCTCACACTATCACCTTTACCTTTGCTGCTATTCTGTTTGCTCTTCAGCCTCACAGTACACTTCCATTTCTTCTTCCTTCTTCCACTATTTTTGCTCCAGTCCGTCTCTCACAACCCTCTTTTCTCCTTTTCTCTTCCTCTTTTTGGCATCCTGCTAATGCCTCTCTTCATTCCAGCAGTTTCACTGCTGATGAACTGACTGGCAAATTTTTTCCCTGAATGCTCCAGACATTTCCACACAGCCAGCTATCATCAGTATGTTCTCAAGTACTGCATTCTGCGTGCCAATGTATAATCTGTGCAAAAATATGATTTTGTTTTATGTTTTATACAGACTAGAGAGTGAAAAAGCAAAGGATTGTCAGAGGTCTGCCAGTTTCGCTGAGACAGTCTTAAATATTAGCAGAATGCCTTCTGGACTTGATTTGATGGTGCTTACCACTTTTTCATCCAGAAGTTTTTGAAACTGTCACACTTTTGGGGGCATAGAGCTTCACATGACACAGAAAGTTACAGTACACTTAGTGATGCAGCAAAAGCACACTATTACTATTATTTTTTTTTCTTAAAGTTTGAGTCTTCTCATTTTGCTTTCCTAAATGTAAAGTACTTCGGTATTAGTGCTACTGTTACCTGTTGCCAACAGTATGTGTGACAGCACTACTAGTTTGACCTTCAGATACTGCAACTTTCAGGATTTAATCAAAGCTATCTTTTTCTTTAGATTTTTTTTTTCTGCAAATAACCATCATTTCCTGGACCTCCCTTGGATTTTTTTCAGTTTTATCTTTGTTCCTTTTTACTCTGATGATTGAACTTATGATCTTACATACTAATATAAAAGTGACACAGTGAATTGCTTGGTGCCTCTGTCACTGAAATGACAGATAGAGACTAATGTTTAGAGGAGCAGGCTAGATTCATCATGTAAGTTACCAATATTCCTTTCCTTTTGTCATATTTATAAAAAAAAAAAATACCCAGTAATTCAACTCCTTTGTTGTGACTCAGTCTTTTCAACATTTATTTCCATCCGTTGTTGCAGAACCTACAATTTCCATTCTTCATGAAGGCAGAACAAACACATTTAAAATCTTACTTGATAGCTCTGTAGTTGATGGCTGAAATTTTTGGAGCTGTCTTAGAGATCTGAATATCCAGCACCCAACAGAATGATTGGTCATGAGGCTTCTGTAAAACTACAAGTAGTTTTACAGATACCAGTCTATATGAGTGAGAAAACTCAGCTACCACACTGAAGTTTCAGAGCAGGTTGATGGTTCTTGAACAGAAAGACACCACTTTGGGCTGGATTTCACATTCTTCCTTTAATCCTTAGCTTTGGACAGTTTAGTGAGGTGATTGATGGAGAAGGACTATGTGTCAATTTGGTTTCTGAAGCATCTTCCTTTGATGTTTACTTTCTCTGATAAAAAAGAGAAGAAAAGATACAGAGGACTGGGGTTGCTAACCTGGGGCTGCTCACAAGGTGCCTAGAATTACACTGATGTGTTGCCAAAGTATTTTTCATTATACAGCATTTTGTGTCCAAAATAACTTGAGCTTTTGAATCAGCGCAAGGTCATATTACAGCATTGTACCACAATAGTAATAAAATCGAAATGTAATCCTCCCTTAAGGAGAGGTACTCACTTAAAAAGCCAGTCTTGCATTAGATCAAGAAAAGGTAAATAGTAAATATGCAAAGAGCCTTCTTTTCAGATACTAGAGATGTGAACAAGCTGACTTGTTTGTCTTTTTCCATTCAAACGACATGGTAGCTGAGCTCCATACAGCCTCACCAAATCATGCATATGCTGAAGATCATTTTAAAATAAAAGTCTTGCCTTCCAGATGGGTCTGTAATTTACAGACTTGATTGCTGCATGTTTATTAAAGAATTTGAAGGTCCATTCAAAACTTTAATAAATAAGTAATTGATGATAATCAATGCCATTTTGTAGAAATAGGGTCCTCTAAATGAGCTTCTTAGAGTGAGTCAGGACAAGACACATCATTATATTTGCTGTCTATTAATCAAAGACAGAATGTAAGTGAGAAAAGCTCTGTTGTTTAGCATATTACTAAAGAAGTAGGATGAAAAAATGCATTATTGTATATTGAAAAGGACTAATTCTAGAGCTTCCCTACAGCCCACCCCCGTGAATAGTGTAAGGCTGACACATTTGGTGCCAACATGTCTTACTCTCTGTAATTCCTTTACTATTACCTCTCCTACACACTCTTCAGAGATGGTTCTAGGATCATCATAATTTTCACTTGCCACACTTAAGATAATGTATTTCCTTCTTCCATCATCACAGAAAAATGAGAAATTCTTTTGGGAAGAGTAATAAACAATACTAGTCAGTATGTTCAGTATGGTTAATAGCTTAGTTAATTGTTTTGATTAGCTCAGGGTCTTTGCAATGAAAGAGAATATTATCTCTGCATAGCACTTCATTTAACTTTGACACCATATTCACATATCAGTGTTCAGTGTAATTTAGTTAAGTGTGGCTGAGCTTCTTTCTTCCTCTATCAAAGCTAAATAGATGGCACTAGAGATTTTTGCAAGAACTTTTGTCTCCCTCAGGCTCCATCACTGCTCTGCAATGGAAAGCAGCCATAAATTTAGCTCACCTGGCTTCTTATGGGTTCATCGTTCAGAATCCTTAGGATGCTACTGTGCTAACAGTAGCTTACTCTGGAGGAACACTTGAGGAGGAAGTGTAACCGGGTTACTCCTAATTCTCTGTGTACCAAAACATCGGGAAAACAACAGCAACTTCTTAACTGCACGAGACCAGTGCTTCTGGAAGACCAGGACAGCCATAGGGATTTATGAGAGTACTTCAGCCACTGGGGAGCTAATCCTTGTTTTTTTAATTGCCTTCTTTCTGTCGTAGTTTGTGTCATTCTGAATAAGCTATGCAGGATGGGAATATGATATAGGGAGGGAAGGAATGAAAAAATTCAGCACTTCAGTGCACTAAAAAGCCATGCACTTAGCACTCGCCTTGTTTCCGTCTGTTACAACTGCATTGACTTTTACAGGCCTGGAATCTTTACACAGAATCCTGTTGTAAAAAGGCAGGTTAATGAGACTGTCCTTCTACTAAAAAGTCTTATTCCTCTGGGAGAGTTCAGAGGGAAACAGAATTCAGATGTATATATATATATTTTTATATTTATTACAGCCTTCAGAGTACCATGACTGAATTAATCTAGACCACTGAATCTGAAAGAAATTTGTTACTGAGGGAGGGAGGTAGGCTATTTTGAGGATATGTCAGATACCATGGAGGGTTTATGATGACTGCTGCAACCGTAATTCAGAATACTCTCTGGTTTTTTGGTCTTCACTTCACTGCTTTTTCATATTACCTTTAAGTCTACCTAACTCTATGGAGGTAATGAAATAGGGAGGGTATGATTACTTTCCTTAAGTGTCTTCTCTTGACTGTGAACTTGAGGTGAATCAAAACCAATAATAAGTGTAATACCCATGCTGAGCAAAGACAGGTGAATTTAAAGCACTCGCACCTGAAGGACAGCCTGCGTATGTCTCCTGATTGGATAGAGTGGCTACACTTAGCCCTGTGTCATTGACATCTATAATGCATTTTTGGCTCATTTTGGTCCTACACAACCAAACACTGGTTTATTTATGTTGTAACTTTGATTCACTATCAATTCAGAAGGAAATACAGAGAAATTTATACTGCTGTGTACAGTTTGTATTATTTTTTTCAGTTTTTATCTCTTAATTCCAAATTCTTTTGCTTCCATGTACCCATCAAAATCTCTCAAATATGTGCTACATTAAAAAAGACAAAACAAGCTAACATTGTAGTATAAATGAGAAAGAACCGTGGCACTTTTTTTTCGACAGTCATATTTTCCAAACCCCAAGTGAAGCATAGCATGCTTCACATGACATTCCATCATTAAATAAAGAAGTTCTAGTGAAAATAATTGAACAATGGCTGCCCTTTCTGTGTCACTTCTGTATGGCCCATGAATTCAGGCAAGTCACTATTATCAACTTCACAAATATGATCAAGCATTAATCCTACATCAGTAGCTCATTATTTTTAAACTTGACTTATTATTTACGACCAATAGGTTGACTTAAAGGATTTAATAGGGTGCTTCTTGGGTTTTAATGAGTGAAAAATCTTACTTTAGAACTGAGTGAAAGAAGACAGAGTCCTGTCAATATATTTCAATAATGCTACTCTTAGCACTTAGAAATTTCTCTAAGAAAGAGAAACATTTCACCTTTCTTTTTATCTTTTTCTGTTTGGGCTAGAGAAATAATATTCCCCCCAAAATATCATCAAAAGATTTATAGGAATTAAAGCTGAAGACATTTCAGCAATAATTCAATAATAGCTGAACAACCTGCTGATTGAATGGGTTATTGCCAATAAGGCGTCTAAATGGCTAAGCTTGCTGTTTATTTTACTGAAGTTGTTAGAAAAGAAGTGTGTCATACAAAGGCTAGCTAAAGTACAGCTAGTAAATCAACTAAGCTCAGCAATTCTAGTACTGATGCAGTCATCCTTTCTGAAATGTACTTTAGTTAAAATTAAAACTTTCAGAATGGGCAGACTTAAGAGGTGAAATCATACCACTGCTCAGTTTTTGAAAGTCAATTTCTACTGAAGAGTGGTTTAGAAGGTGTAAAGCAAGTATCATGAAGGTAACCTTTTCTTTCTATGCCACCTGCAGATGAGAACTGTATTTTTTTCAGAAAACTGCTAGGGACACATGTGGGGTCAGCTGCGGGGGAGCAGCAGGAGCAGCCCTGATGCTGCCACTGTCCAACAGCCCCTGAGCAGGGCGAGCAGAGCCAAGGGGTTGCAGCAGCATGTCCCATCCAGCCAGCGATCGTCAGGCACAGATATTCTGTCCGAGGTCGATCCTGGAAGTGCAGTCACCAAATGTGGGGCAGGCACCAAATGTGGGGCTGGCGGCTGAGCCAAAATGGGGCTTCTGGGCCCTTGGGTGGGATGAGGGGGACCCAGGGAAGTCTGGTCAGGTCCTGGCAGCAGCAGTTACGAACAGACAAAGCAGACTGACAACAGGTCAAGATGCTGCTGGGAGGTGACTTACATCAATATGACTTAACTTTCTTACCCTCCCAAAAGAGCGTGGCTGCATCTCAACAGCCTGTGGTACCCCACAGGATCAGGCATTATTATCCCAGGCTAAAAATTTAATGGCTGCACACTAGTGCTTAAGCTAGAAGACCAGCCCTGTTTCATTTACTAATGTAAATGTGGCCAACTGTGCAAGAAGAAATCTACTTCAGTAATATTATTTTAGATTCAAAATGTGTGCAATTGAAATCAGCATCTGAGCCTGGAATTGTGTAGAGGGAAATTAAAGATCCTAACAGTACGCCTTTGTAGACAAGAAAAATCCAGCATAGTTCTTAAGTGTTGAATTCATTCCTTCAGATGAAATTTCTGAGCACCATTTATCATTGGGTTATTTAAGGAAAACCTCACATAAATATGATTTTCTTCAAAGAAACCCTTTTGAGAACCTTCAGCTATCAATTAAAAAAGAATGGAGGTGTTTTTAAGTGATTTCAAACAAATTAAATCCATCTCCCACTTTGAAACTCTAGTTTTGTGTGTGAGTGCTTATCTGTCTATCTGTCTGTCCAGCTATGTAGATACAGATCTGTGTAAACTTAATCTAGCAACTCAGACATCTTAGCTTGCTGTATACTGCAATGGCAAACAAATGCATGTATTCAAATTTGATGAATGTTTTAACAAGGTATTAGGGTTATGGAGCTATGTACAATGAAGTGGACTTCTCTGTTTTGCCTGCTAAACCTTCCAATTCTGCCTAAAACTAAAAGGACATAATTGAATTGGTCTCCTAAAAGCAGCATTAAGTTGGATTCTAAGAGTTGTGAAATGTCTTAGCAAAAGTGAGAAGAAACTCATCTAAAGCAATAATATGAGCAACTTGGGAAGTAAATAATTTTATTAG
The DNA here is from genome assembly GCF_000737465.1 of Haliaeetus leucocephalus. Taxonomy (NCBI): domain Eukaryota; kingdom Metazoa; phylum Chordata; class Aves; order Accipitriformes; family Accipitridae; genus Haliaeetus; species Haliaeetus leucocephalus. The sequence goes on from NW_010973199.1 coordinate 2,200,732, forward strand.
AATGCTCCTTAAAAGCTGCTAGTTCTACTGCACACAGTGATTACCTGAAGCAAATGGTTAGTGAGTACTGTTTTGTGCATCTTTTGTGTTTCTGTGGGATTTCCAACTATGTTACCTAAATCATTACAGAACGACTATACTAGCTTGGCTGTGATCTTGATAGAGTTTATTTTCAGTCACTGTAGATGTCATGCAGTACTTAGATATGACTTAGACTTACATAATTTGATTTTCACAAATTATTCCTAGGAAAGACCTGGTTTTGCTCATTCCAAAACTAGACTACTTTGGGATCAAATTTCAACCGGCCTTATAATATTATTTGGCCTCACATGGCTATTCATAACCAGACTTTTAACTGGGTAACTTGAAAAACTTAAATTTTACTGAAAGATGGTACTAGTTTTATTGTATTTCCCAGAAACTGTATGCCAGATAGGTGCTGTGAGAGCTTGGAGGCAGAATCTCTAAAATTTGCAAAGACATCTTTATTAAGGCATAAAGTAAACCGCTCTTCTTTTGAGTCTTAAGGTCACATGTCTTGAAGAAATTTTCTGTGACAGGTTGACAAAGATGATATTTTCTGACAAAGGACAGTATTCTGTAGACTGTGGTGATCTAAAATCTTTTGGCTCACATGCTGGTCATTTATCAATGATTTCCACATTGGTATCAAGAAACAGGCTGTTAGATTCAAAAAAGTGAGGAATCTGAAATGAAGCTGAATGCAAGCTCTCTGTCCTGCTCAGAAAAGATACTAATTTTATAATAGTAATCCATTACATCTGTCTTACAAAAGTTACAATTTAATTAACTAGTGTGTTATCACATTTTACTTAACGAGTATTATCAGCAAATATCTACTAAAAGGCAAACCCAAGCAATCCTTCAGAACTGAAAGAATAAAAAAAGATGTGCTGTTTCCAGTGAAGTTACACAGCAACACTTCCAAACAGTTAAATGAATCAATATTCCTTTCAATAATGTAGTGTTTACATCAAGAATCTAAATGTAAATTTCTTGAATCCATTTCCATTGTCCAAAGTCAGTGAAAAGTAAAAAGTAAAAGCTTAAATGAAAACATGGAGTGAGAGCTGGGAAATCATATATTTAGTTTTTTAATCTTTGTATCAGGCTTAAAATATTCTGCTAAATATTTACTTCATTTGCATTTGATACAGCTTGGTGAATCACTATCCTACGAGAAGGATAGTTACATAATAGATTGCAAGGAAATCATAAATACAGGTGACTTAGAGTGGATGAATCAAATCAAATCAAACCATATCGTTAAGTTTGGAAAAGACCTCTAAGATCATCAAGTCCAACCATCAACCCAACATCACCATGCTCACTAAACCATGTCCTAAGGTGCCACGTCTACGCATTTTTTGAACACCTCCACCACTTCACTGGGCAGCCTGTTCCAATGCCTGACAACCCTTGCAGTAAAGAAATTTTTCCTAATATCCAATCTAAACCTCCCCTGATGAAACTTGAGGCCATTTCCTCTCATCCTATCTCCAGCCACCTGACAGAAGAAACCAGCGCCCACCTCACTACAACCTCCTTTCAGGTAGTTGTAGAGAGCGATAAGGTCTCCCCTCAGCCTCCTCTTCTCCAGACTAAACAGCCCCAGTTCCCTCAGCCGCTCCTCATAAGACTTGTGCTCCAGGCCCCTCACCAACTTGGTTGCCCTTCTCTGGACACGCTCCAGCACCTCAATGTCTTTCCTGTAGTGAGGGGCCACTGAAGTGAGGGGCCATGAAGATTCACCCTTTGTATCATATATAAATATAAATACATTGTACTTATATATAAATGAACCTTTATGAGATTTATGGTATTGAGAAACCGAAGTGTATTGTTGGAGAGTCCTAGTCCTTTCATTAAAAATAGATAATTTGGATATATTTTTAGAATAGGTATGAATAAATATTTTAGTGAAAAAAAGATCTTGTTTGCTGATGGTGTTTCTGTTTCATCAGGGCAAACAGCAGATTTGTTTCACTTAGTTTTTCTCTCTTCAGAATATATTCCATCACCTAATTCAAGTGTTTGTACGCTTAAATTTACCCTGTCCCTAAGAGGGAGATTAATCTTCCAGGCAATAAGGAGTGACCTGAGTAACCCTGGAGAGCAGGGAACTTGACACTAACCAGCTGAGACTAGTAGTAATCTCATGCTGTGCAGAAGGTCTAAGAGAACAGTCTGCAAGGTTAATGTGTTAGTACTTCAAGACAGTGTCCTAGGAAAAAAAAAAGTAGATAATTAACTCACCCGGAGCCACAGGCTATTTTGTGTTTCTACTGTCATTATGATGATAGAAATAGACTAAACAGACTTTCTCTTTTGAGAGTCTGTGCTCTGATGAATTATAAGGGCTCAAATCAAAACAGTGCTTGCCTGTGAACTTAATGCAGTTAAACAGCAGTAGAGCAGAGCGATGATCTGAAACTCTTCCCTGATGAAGAGTTTGTGTCTCCTGGTAGCAGAAATGGTAACTTTGCTTAATGTGCTGCTTTCCTAGCATCAGTAGGACAAGACATAACAAATTTACTGTTTATATTATTATCAATGCTAATAATGATCTCGAGAGTAGCTTTTGTTATTGTGGTTGTATGCCGGGATCTGTTGTTTTAAATTAGAACAAAATTTTATGTAAAGGAATAAAAGGTTGAGTGTCTTAAAGAAAGACTACAGTTTTTCTTTAAGAAGATTCTAGAACAAAGAGAAATAAAATAGTAAGATGCTTTGATTCTACTAATAGGGACACTAGAATTATAAAAAAACCAGCTCTCAACGTATTCCCTCTCTTAAATATTGAGTTGTTTCAGCAACAGCTATCAGCTGTGGAGTCTTAAAAAAAAGGTGAATCTTGTCATTCGTTTTATTAGTTCTGTGTGTGATGCTGCCAAAGGATATTCTGAGTGGAGTAGAAATTAAAAGCTACCAATATTCTGGTGACACCAGGATTGTCAGGTCCATCTACTGATAAATGTAATTACTTTTGAGTTAGCAATTGAGAACTCTGGCCTGGATGAAAAAATTGGTCTTATCTCAGTCCCATGAAGGCTGAAGTGATGCCAGTGAGTACACTAAACCACTTACGTACTAATAGGAACATGAGTGGACCAATGGGACTATTATGAAGTGTCAATGATCTTTTTGTCAGAGCTCTCATCTGTACATCAAGTCTGTGTTTCAAAGAAGGCCTCCTCAGCCATAGTTCTCCTTTACTGGCATGTTGTTCACGTGTAGCCTTTGGTTTTGGCTTGAGAAAAAATACAATGGGCTTTCTGCAAACTGGTTGTTCAGAAAACAATTTTGTAGGTAAAATCTTGAAAAAGGATTAGCAAGGTATGATTATTGATAGCACTCAGGGAGCATTTTACCTAAGTACAAATCCTTGCATAATACTGATTTTGTGTATCGCTTTGTAAGATCTTTGGTACTGTTTCACTGAAACTAGACCAATTTTACAAGTTACTTGCAGTTATTCCAGATCATTGTGGGAATGTATTTTAAATAGAGGGATTTAAACCACGGTGCTCTCATTGTTCCTGTTTAGCTGCCATCCTGAAATGATTTTGTGCATTTCTGCCTGAAAACCTTCTAAATGAAGCAAGGGCAAGATAGGACCAAATTTGACCTAGGCAAAATCAGCTGTTGTTTGGAGATTTTGCCGTGCCCCCCTCCAGCCAGCAGCCTGGAGAGCCAAGCTGGTTGCTGCCAGCTCCCCTGAGAGTTACAAGAAACCATGGCTTCAACTGAAAATGGGTGAAGTCATCTGTGGTTATGGCAAACGCTGTTTCCATCCTTTTCATCTTTTGGTGACAGTGTGAAGAGGAAGCCTAGTGTTTCAGAGCTCTACAAGATTTCTGTCTTTCTCTTTCTGACTTCTCTTTCTGTGGCAAAACTGGCCCATCCTGGGGTAGCAAAAATTCATTTTTGCCTACACAGTTGGCAGGAGTATTTTGGTTTTTCTTGGCTCTGCTGTCTTGAACTAGCTTTTCACACTGGCAAGTCACAGGTCCTAGCACTGCTATTCAAAGATTTTCCTTCCAAAGTAGCAAGCATTCAGTCATGCTGTCTGGTCTCCTAGATTGCACTGATTAACTGCAACCCACATCTTCAGCACGCTGCCAGACCTGTTTAGTCATTTTGTAATGGTAATTACATAGTTTATGCACAGCCTGACACTCACATACATTTTCCATGTCATGCTGGCAGACATGTATATTAAGTATGAACTGACCCTTCGTTACTGATGGTTCTTATCATGGTTCTTAACACAACTAGCTATGCTTTCATTTCTTATGAGCAATAACACATCAAGAGTTATTTCCAGAAAGCTCTACAACAAGTAAAGTAAAATAATCACAGGTCAGATTCTGCTATTACTCCCTATGCAGAGGGGCTTCATTGATTTGTGAGAGATTTATTATGGGATAATCTGGTTTATAAAATAATTCCCACCAAAACATACATAGTAAAGGTATTGGTCACAGACTCTGAAGCTTTAATAAATGTATATTCCTCCCAGGCAAGAAAAAGAGAAAAAAGTAAGCAAATAATTCAGTATATATGATTCACTCAGTGTGTGCATATATATCATGTACATTTAATTTTCATCTTTTACCATCACTTTTGAGAAGGAATCAGTCTACCATAGACGATAGTGCCAGTTGTATCTTTATATCTTTACATTTCTAAGAACAGGATTTTTTATGGCAGTGGAAAAATTGAGCCAACTGCATCCTGTTTAACGAATCACCAAAATATCCAGTTTTAATACTCTTTATGTAGAATAAATTTTGTTTTCTTTTATTTTTACATTGAATAATTATGATGACTAATAAGGATAAATTAATAGGTTTATTCACCAAAAGAAGAAAATAATCTTTCAGCTATCACCTCTTTCTGCAACTGTTACTGGCCAAATCTTCCAGTGATCAATGTGGAATGGCATCACTTGGATTTCATTAAGATTTCATTTGTTTTCCTTCAGCATCCTAACCAAATGTTATGTATAAATCAAAGGAAAATATAGAATTCTGAAAATGTTCTTTTCATCTCAGGGACCTGTTGATAAAATTCCTGTCCCTCTTTGTTTGATAAGGGTTTCTTGACGTCAAGGCATTAAGAGGTTGAAGTCATAACAGAAGATAACTGGAGGCCTTTTTCACATTAAAAAGCAGTAATGTATGTTTATTATTTAATTTTGTGAAAAAAAATCTTTAGTTTGCTATTGAATTATTTCTCATGCACAAAACAGAATCACTTTGTCCTCATGCCTTGCCTTATTTTAAACAAACAAACAAACAAATAAATAAATAAATGTTTGTATTTGTCATTCTCCATGGTGCTTTTTTGTAGTAAACTGGCTTCTCCAGAGCATTAACATGTACCTCTGGATGGTGCTACTGATGAAGAGAGCTGCAGCCTAAAAAATACAGATTTCCAATTGTCCATAAAGTCAATGAAGATAAAAAGCCTGAAGAGACCACACATTTATAGCATAGCACAAGGCACTAGTTTCTAGCTGTTTCTTTATGTGTTGCCTTGTTTGTGGGGCCATAATTACATACTGATTACAGCTAGAAAAAACATCTCTGTTATTCTGCATCCTGAATAGTAATTACTGTGTTACTGTGTTTCACTCCCATCCCTTTCTTTTGCTCTTTCTGAACGTTATCAGATCGGTTTTAGGTTTTAATATAGCTTTTGGGAAACATAAATTACAAAATATTGTTTACATTGTTTACAATGATGGTCATCTTGTGAATTATATATCAGCTATTGTATATTACTAACTAATTAACTTAGTATAACTAAGTGCATGTACCCATGAGGCTGGAGAATGTTAAAATGAAAGGCTGACCACAGCTTTCCTGAGCTATATGATCTAGGTTGTGTTTGAATTTCTATCCCTCAGGTGCCCTTTCTTTGATTAAATTAAAATAGAGAACATCAGAATCGGTCTACTGTAAGGAAGCAATCAGTCTACTGTAACAGAAAATAATGCAATTTGTCTTAAAAAAATAAAATTCTTGTCCTTACCCCTCTGGCAGTCTCATGTTACACCAGACATAATTTTGAGACAAAATTGGAGGGGCTGTAAATCACCCTTACTCAATTGACTTCCATTGGAACTGAGCTGATTTAGGCCAGCAGAAGAGATGAGTGCCGAGAGCTCCGAACGCTCTCAGTCATGAAACAAGTCACTTGCAGATCATTAGGCTGGGTTAAAAATGATCTTACCAAAGTACATTCTGGCTTTTCTTTCTGTTTTTTAAAACTTTGGTATCCACTGAAGTCACAGTGAGTGAGTTCTCTACTGATTAAAATGTTTGAAACATATTTAAAAAGGGACCAAGGTTCTCACCACCACTTTCCATCAGTAAACTTTTTTTTTTCCTCCCACTGTCACAGAACTCCAGCCTCATGGGAATGAGTGAAAAAGTCTTAGTTACACAATTCTTGCAATAAGTGATACAGTAGTTGCAATAAAAAGCATCCAACCTGGCAACACTAAATGTATTGTACCCTGTCTATGTAATATGTCCTTAAAGATGCAGATATCTTACATGATGAGGTCAAATCTAGTAATATTTTTCATTAAAATCTACCTGGTTTTCTGTTTGCCTTGAACTGTTCTTAATAATCACCTCTCTTAATCTCTCTCAAGGAATGAGAGAGAAATCAGCAAAAGGCCTCATTGCCAGAACTCTTGTTATCCAAACCTGCCTTTTGGGTCTGGAGACAAGGTGAGAGGGGGGTAATTCTTCACCTGGGGTGCCCTCAGAGCTCCCTCCCAAATGAGCTCAGTCTGAACTGTTGTGGATTTCCACATGCTCATCTGCATGAGCACACGCACTTGTATGTATGCATATGTACATATGCACTTGAGATTGTTCAGTAGCATTAGCTAGGACATTTTTGGTGCAGTGGCATCTGAATGTTGGATCACCTGATATTTCAGGTTGGAAGGGACATCAGGAGGTCTCTAGTCCAACCTCCTGCTCAAAAAAGGGTCAGTCTGAGGCTGGATCCAGGTGATTCAGGATTTTATCCAGTCAAGTTTTTAAAACCTCCAAGGATGGAGAGAGACTGCATATGTTCTCTGGGCAGACTGTACTGCTGCCTGAGCATCCTCATTGGAAAAAAGCTTTTACCAGACTAAACCTCTCATTTCCAGTTATGCCCGTTATGTCCTGTCCTTGCATCATACACCATTGTGAGGAGCCTGGCTCCATCTCCCTGTAGGCATTGGGGTTTGCTCTTTGGGGGACTTGGCCCCAAAGCCATTTCTTCTCAAGGCTGAACAAACCCATCTTCCTCAGCCTTTCCTCACAGGGCATGTGCTCCAGCCCCCTGAACGTCTTGATGGCTCTCTGCTGAACTTGCTCCAATTTATTGATACGTTACTTATATAGAGCGGCTCAAAACACCTTTACACATCTAATGTACTGGTGAAACACTTAAATGATTTTGAGGCTTTTCCTATCAGTCTGTATACTAAAGGTTATGATACAAGTTATAAGAATAAGGAGAAATGAAAGAGCCTTGGTAAAATGAGATCAAACTGCGCTTGGTAAATTGGAACATGAACTGCACAAGATTGTGGCATTCTGTGGAGGAGTTTTGATTTCTCCAAAAGTGTATCTATAATTGTAAAATGTGCTGTAAGGAAGTAGATGGGAGCATTTCAATTTTGTTCAAGATCAGGTGAAAAATTACTTTTGACCAGCCTTAGGTTACTATAATAGACTTACGATAGTATAATGATTATCACAGGTGGTCTTTTCTTTCAATGCAAGAACCAGAATACCTAAAAAGTCATGTCCTTTTTCCTTTGATTTCAGAGTGCATGAGAACAACCAAGCAGGTGTTCACTGTCTCAGTGTTACAGTGATATGTACACACTGCTAAAGATTTGCTTTTTTGGGTACATATTGCCAGTAGAAATTACTGATGAAAACAAAACTTCAGGCTCAGAATACTGTTATAAGACTGTACAGTGAATTGCAAGTCTGAAACCTTACTGTGCTCATAACAATTCATGCTAGGGGCTTTGCTGATATAGGTATGTAAAATATGACAATGTGAGTACCTCCTATCAAGAGAAAGCCTGTGCTTTAACAGTACTTTGCATATTTATTGTGTTATTATTACTAGTGTACTAGCACCTAAAGGAGAGATTTGATTCCTGAGAAAGTCCTTAATCACTAAGACCTTTAATAAGAAGATGAGTATCGGATGTCTATATTTTGTGCTAAACTCAGTGTAAATTTGGTGTACTCAGATGTATTTGTTGGATTCATCCCCTGTGATGAATTAAACTTGTTTGTACTGTGAATTCTAGACTGCCCTTGGCACAGTGGAAAGGCCCTCAAATCCGCAAAGTGGCTCTGTGTTAGCTGTGTGACTTAATAGAAGTTCAGATACTTTAGTAAAGTTTTGAGATTTGAAGGTGTTTATGCAGTTAAGGATGTTTTTGACTACTTTTTAATATTAGATGCCTAAATTGTACTGCAGGGACCTTTTTACTTTTCTGGGTGTTGTTTGTTGCTTAGTCACGAGCGTCTTGTTCAGCACTATCTAATTTAGCATGTCTCAGCCAAGATAATTCTCAAATTTGCTGCAAAAGCTCTGACAGCATATCTTCTACCCTCTACCTCCAAAATACCATCTCCAGACAAGTCTCTTCCTCCTCTCCCCTCCTCTTTTTGTAGATAATTGTCCTGATTCATACAAAGGGAGCAAGTAGAGCAAATCGATTCTCTGTGTCTGAAAGGGAGAGCACTGTCAATGAGGGAACTTTTCTGCAAGATTGTGATTGTCACCGTTTTGCCCCGCTGAGGATGGGATATGTGCAGCTGTAAGAGTGCTGCCAATGGAGCATGTGCAACAAACCTGCAAAAGGAGCAAACCCCTTTAATGTCCCTAATTTAGCAATGAAGCCAATCCGTTCTAATTAGTTTGTGATTAAAGAACTAGCTATCTTCTAGGTTGTGGGAAGAGTAGTGTTTGTGGGTAAACTGGCTTCCTCCTTTAGATTGAAATCCCCTTCCAGAAGCCAATTGTCCATGTCCTGTTGATGGCATCAAGCAGTCCATTAACTAGCTGCTTAGTTCTAATTTATGGGGCTCTTATTTTTATTAGGTCCTGAAGAAACACCTTTAATTAGAGTAGTGGGGAAACTGCAGATTTTCATCTGTTGCAAATCTTGTGTTTCAACTGTTGTCTACACAGCTTATAGAACAAAGTGGTGTTTCGCCATCTCCAGAAAATCACGTAGGTTTACTTTGACAGTAATACATGATAAAATTACAGCCTATAGCAATTCAGAGTTCTTCAACCCACGTTTTACATTCTGACCGTCAAAAATTGTATTTTGTCTCACAGAAAAGTGAAAAATGGAACGAAAAAAAGTATTTAATTTTCTGTGACATTGTAACATTTTTTCCTACTGGTTCCACTAAGAAAAATCAGCTATTTCTTTTCCTCATCATGCCCTACTTGTTGCAGTGTGATAGGATCATTAAAATGGGACACAGCAGGAAGAGACAGTGGATAGGGCAAATGGAAAAGTTAATGCAACATTTTCTTCAGCTTTCAATATTGTAAAAAGTTACTGTTGGATCTTTTATATGCTTAAATTGGTAGTTGTCCCTTTGCTGTGAAAAGCATTCTTTCTTTCCCTTATTTTTCAGTTGCAGTTGAAAAAATCCTCCCACTGTTGCTTCCTGAAAAAAGCCACTCTATTTCCACATAGGAACTCTGTCATGAGTGCTTGAATCTCGTCCAGCTCCAAAAATTTCCTCTTGGAAGTCTGATACTGTGAATACAGACCCAGTAGTAACTCATAGTGAAATTATTTTAAGATTTATTATTACATTTATTTTCATTTTACATTGGTTTTCATTGCATTTGTCTTGAAATCTTTTTGCAGAATTGTCTCCTTAGCGGTAACATGCAGCCCTGTGAATTAATCAAAATATGACATATATTCTCATAGCTATAGTCAGTCCTTGCAACAACTGTAAGAAAACAACTGCATTTTTGTTCTGCTGGATCTGAGACTCTACCCCATAGCAGCTGACTAAACAGTAGATAGTATGTGAGATACTGGTTTACACCAGCAGTAGGCTTCATCTGAGGACTGCAAAGTTATCACACAGACCTGCAGTAAAATGTGATTAAAGAGCACTTGGATGTTGACAGAGTAAGAGAAGGAAAATAGTACAGGCCACTGAGAATGAGCAGGAGCAGTGGGATGAGTGGGCTGGTGGCTGAGGGAATCTCAGGTCTTGGGTTAAGTGAGAGTCACCCAGGAGTGAGTGGAGTACACGGGGGCAGAGAAGATAAACACTGGAGGAGAAACCGTCCTCCAATGGAAATGCTGGATACCACAGTGAGTTTGTCCAAGGCTTGACAAAAGGGATATTTTGTTCATTGAACTGTTTAAATTCAAGATTAGCAAAAGACCCATCCTTTTCTTTGGTTGGGATTTATCTTGCATAATACTAGTTCTCTAGGAGTTCACTATGTAGTCTAAGCTAGTCATGCAAGAAAGTCAATTCAGGAGGGCACCTCTTAAATGCTTGTTTTCAGTGAGGGCAAGTGAGTGTACTTGGAAACAAAAAAGGCTTTTGTTAGGTTAGGCAATTAACTATTAGATCACTGAAGCTGCATGAGCTGCATCCTGCCTAAGCGACTAACTGCAAGGAAAGACCACAAGCTGATGAAAGCTCCTTTTCAAGAGCAACCAAAGTTATCCAATACTTGGTGTGAAATCATGATGTCAAAACACTTAGTCTGAGCGGGAATTCACAGTACATTCCAAATCTATATCTAAATTCTCTGCATAAACAAGCCATCAAATATTCATTGCAGAAATGGTCGTGATGGGGAGCTGCTGCCCCTTAGCCTGCAGACTTCAAGACAAGCCAGAGGAGATATCCATCACACATGGTCCTCATTTGATGCAGGAGCAGATAATTCAGCCCAGCTCTCTGATATCAGAGAAGGGGCTCCTTCTGTTGGCTCAGCTGAAGAGGCCTTAAGTTCCTACAGAGGGGTTAGTGACAAGTATCTATAGGTGATGAAAGGGGCATAATAACATCTCAGACTGATACTTTTTTTTCTTTGGTAAATAGTTGACTATGAACTCTTTGCAGCCTAAATTAGTCTGCTTTTGTGGAGCTTCTCATCAAAAAAAGGAAAATGCTTAAACCTCTGGTCAGTAGTCGTTAATATGACTAGTTCAGATGTTGCAATATTTTTGGTGAAGTCTTGCTGTAACTTAACTCTTTAGTCTCCAGATTCATACCACATAGTGGCCATAAGTACTTAAGAAAGTGATGTGCCTGGATACCTCTATGTCTGTTTATACTTCTAACAAATGCTTTCCAATTGCAAGAAAAGGCTTTCTTAAGCAGGATCTCAATCAAGTTTGTAACTAAAAATAATACTCCTGAGGACAAAAGTCCCTAGGATTTCTGGTCTGAAGCTTAAACTTAAAAGCTCTCATGGTCAATAAGCAGAGGAAAGTATTTTTATACATACTGTTGCTATGCACTGAAGGTCCTCTGAGATTAAATGCTAACAGACAATGAATAAATTCAGTTGCTTGTACTGAATCTTTTCTTTTTCTGATAGTCATTGCTATAGGCCTTGTACTTATACACTGAAGTCTGCATTAGAAGTGCTTGCAGCCTGTGGGATTTTAGAGTGATATCAGGTATTTCCACCTGTGTGCCTGGACTAGTACACTAGTAATTTCTTCCCATAGTTAGAAATTCCCATGGGTAATCTGTGTTAGAAAATGTAGATTCTGTCTACATACTCACCTTGAGATCTGAAAAGATAGCCCTTTTTTGATTTGGTTTAAACTTGAGAAATTCAGCAAAATATTTGGTTGTCTATTCATGCTAACATTCACCTGCATACTGACACTATTCCGAGAGATAAAGAAATGTGGGATTTCTCAAAAATTTTGTGTTCTTTCTTATCATACGTGCCTAAAGGAGTGTGCTAGGCTACCAGGGTACAGGACTGAATTGCTTAGCAAGTCTTTGGATCCCAGTTATAGAACGAACAGAATACACAGATATGGCAAATTTTCATAGACTTTATAGAAGTTGAAGTAGGGTGGAGACTGACAAATGCTTCCATGTTATTGCATTCTTTTATCTGCTGTTATTAATGAAAACATTTATATTTATGGGTATAGAAGTTCAAAGCAGAGTCAAAAAGGTTGACCTGACTTTGAGAGTTAAAGTTCGAACAACACTCAAAGTGTCTTTGATCAAATAGTCCTTAGATCTCTGTGTTAGCAAACAGTAAGCAAGTTTTCTCCTTTATCTTCATGTTATTTTGTTCAGAAAGCTCAAGTAAAACTTTGGACATGGTTTAATTATGACAAATACACCTCTTTTTATAACATAATTAAAACATTTTTCCCCTGTACCATTTTGATTTGGTAAAAAATCAGTAAAATAACGTTCCTCATTCATAAATCAAATTGACAACTTTTGAGGCTGAAATTCCCTATTTTTGTAGAATTTAGGGAATGGTAATTAATGGTAAAACTTATGGTTTTACATTGAAACTGAATTTTGTTTGTTACTATATACTGATAGATGTAAAATAAAATCTTAAATCTGACAAATATATAAATTGAACTTAGTTCTGCATTAGATTTTTATTTTTATAACTAAAGCAGAATAGATATTAGAGGGTTACGAAAGTGCAATACCATGGTAAGATAGAATCAGATCAACTGCATTACTTTAACACATACTGAAACTAGAAATATGAGGAATTAAAGAGACAGTGGATCACTAACACATCTAAATGATATATGGTACAAAATTTGCGGAAGTATAAGGCTGAAGCAAAACTGAGATGTGAATCTCTGACTTCAGTGTCTTTTCTGAAATAAAAAGAGAAGAAGCAAGAGGGGACCTGAGTGATATTTAAATGACTATGTAAATATTTAGGAAACCTGCAAAATGCATGGAATGAATTGTAACGAAATTGCAAGACCTGACTGTGGTTTTCTCTATGGCTTAAAACTTGGAGAAAGTCTAACAAAACCTATTGTGATGTCAGATTTATCAATTGCTATGGATCCTTGCTTAGTAATGCAAAAGTCTCTCTCCCGTTTATTTAAACTTCTACAGTGTCTTCCTTTCTGCAGGTATTTCTGGAGTGATTGTGTGCTCTCAGGTTGTCAGACATATTGTAGCTAGAAAGTGAACCAGTATAGGTGAGCACATCTCTGCCAGAGCACCATTTTTAGAGGGCAAATGTTTACTGGCAGGGACATTAGTAATGCTCTGCCTGCAGTTTCAAAGCTGCAATTTGTTGATAAAAAGGACATATAACTTTTTAAAACTTTATGCCCAGCTTCGAGTTTTGTACACACTAAATAATATACTCCTACCTGGGCAATTCTATTGATACTGACTAGCCTGAAGGAACTATTGCTTATCCCACTGTAATTTTGATACACCTTCTCTTTTAAATGCATGGCGTGGTTCTTAGTGTGGTTGGCAGAAACCATATCCAACAGTGTCTCCTCATTATTTGAATGCAGTCATTACTGTTTAGCCTGACATATTCATCACAGCCAATCTTGGCTCAGCAAGGTGGTATTTTACACAATACTGCCGCTGTTAGATGTAGGAGACTCAGGTTTTAAATGTTTGAGAGTTCTGAATGCCTGTGTTCTCCAAATCTATACACTGTTTCAAGGAGCTATAATTAAGTGGTGTGAAGGCATTAACTAGAAAAGGGAAAGTTTTTCACTCTGATAACAACATTCGAACTGTTGTTAAGGTCTCTCTCAAAGCACAGAAATGAGCAAAAAAAGAATCTTCTATTAGCAATGCAACTTTGGTTTGTTTTTCTAAGAGAAAACACTCTAGTAAATGTCACATATAGCAATACGAACAAAACCCCCCAATATGACTAGAATAATGGTTTAATTCCACTTTGATATATACTATTGTGCATTTGTTAGAAGTGTTTTGCTGAAACAAATTTCTGATTTACTGTGAAGGTCAGGAAAAATGTTATGGTATTTCCAATGAAAAACATTTGTGGGCAGGGGTAGAATTTTTAAGGTACTTCATTTAAAGAAACAGGCAAACAAAAAAGCTAGTTTCTCATTTATGGTGATGTTAAAGGGAAAATTATTGAAACATATTCACTTACGTGAAATGTTCTTTTTGCTATTTTCTGTTTGAAAAGTGTTTTAAAAATGTGAGGTTTCAGCTCAGTTCCAGGTAGGAAGTGTTTTTAAATCTCCACATTATTCTAGGGGTTGAAAAATAGTTTCTTTCTCAGACTTTTGCTAATTGGTCTTGCTGTCTTCTTTTTCTTTTTCTTTTTTTTTTTTGTGTGAGTTGGCGTAGAGAGGCATAACCCCAGAAAAATTACCTCAAATGCCAGTTCATTAAACCACAAAACCGCATCTGTCAGTTGTTGGAGAAGAGTAGGCAAACTGCTTCATTTCACTAGCATTGCTTCTACATTCTCAATTTTCTGAGAAAATTGATGTAATCCTTAACTTCCTCTCTGAATTGCTTCCTAAACTGACACCATACTATTACAGCAGGGCCACAGGTTTTGTGATGCTCTCTGCAAACTAACTCATGCACAAAACAAGCATCGCAGTTACCATGCAGCTATTACAAAACTCAACTCTCCCACCGTAAAAGTATATCATCCCCTTAAGTTTGAGTAACAGAAGATGATGATTTCTACTGCATTATTTGTTCAGAGAGAGCAAACTCTGTAATGTGTGAGGAAAACAGCTGAATAATCGGGAAGACTTCAGTGGGAGCAACATATGCTCCTGGTGCTTCCTGCTGAGCCTGCTGAAATGGCTTACAGTTACAGATGCCAACTTTCTGAGGAAAAAAACTGTTGCTGCAAAGGTGGGAAGCTCTAGCCAGTTCTGACAAACAGAGGACTATCATGCCTGAGCTGAAGAGTAGTGGGAGCCTCCTTACAAATTTTTGTGATTTAGTTGTGATTGTGATTGGCACGCATAAAAAGATCAATCTCAACACAATAATATTTATCTTAGATTTCATTTGCTTCCAAGTGCAGCTTAAGGAAAACTGTTTTGTGAGCCAAGTAATGGGGTAAATAATTTAGCACTGAGTAAATAATGTGAATTGTAACTGTGAACTGAAAAAATGATACTAGATATCCCAAGATCCAGAGTTGTCAAAACAGAAGTTCAGGAAAAAACCCAAGAGTTGCACAGATGCACCAACTGTCTTTAAGCAGTAATTATGCACAAGCATATATAACAAAGGCAGGTAAAGGGAAGCAAATAGAATAAAAGCTGTTCATGAGTAACCCTTTTGCCTGTTACCATTTTCACAATAATTTGTATTGTCATTTTTCTCCCCGCCTCCGCATTACTTGTCCTCCCACCATTACCCCAGAAAGATTTCTCCCCTTGTTTGGAGCACAGTCTATGAAAGAGCTGATTTGTCACTCAGCACATGCAAGAGGGGATAGGGTGACAGAAGAGTGGATGGGAATGTGGAAAGGAGGGAGGAGTAGAGGCTCGTGGAAAGGGATTTTTTCTGGTGACAAATCCACAGTTAGGAGATTCCTGACACTCTTACAGTAGGACTTCTGTCACTGCTAAGCTAACTGTTCACATTGCTGTTCCCCAACTGAAGGACAAGAAGTGCAAGTCGTTTTTTTTTTAAGCTTTTTTTTTTTTTTTCCCCTGGTAAATACTAATTTTGACCAAAATTACCAACTGTAAGAGTAAGATACGTAAATCAAGCAATAGCAAACATAGAAATAAGTGGCTTAATATAGTATAAATGCAAATCTATAGTCAGCAATTGAGTTTTTCAAGCAGACATAAAGTGTTAGTCCATTGCTAGATGTATCAATAATCACACAGAAACATCACAAGTATTACATTAATATTTTTAGGTTACTAATATAAAAGATGTAACCCTACCAGATGATGATGATGAAAAAGTAATCTCCATTTTAATTAAGTGAAAGACTATGACACATTGTAACAACTAAAGGTGAGAGTTTTTTAAAAGAACATTTTATAATTTCCACCTGAGAGTTTTCAGAGACGAAAGTTGGAAGTTTTATGGGTTTTTAACTTTGATTTTGATAAGCTTTTGAGAATTAGTACTGCAAGAGAATGGAAGAAGGCTTACCCTGAGCCAATATTTGAACTGAAAATGAAAAGTGAGCCGGCCAGTTGTGTTCCAATCAGTCCTAGACAAGACAAAGAAAAAATTTTAATAAAGGAGAATGATAAGGAAAAAAAAGCCATTGACTAGTGATTAGGAGACAACACCTTGAAGCATCCTATTTCCTACTTGGAGCTCTAGTTACCTATTCCTACTTTCTTGTCTCTGACTGTACTATTTTCCTAAGCTTGGAACCTGAGCTTATGATGATTATTCTGTCAAAATTAGGATCCTATTCCCATGCACGCTGCATCCCCATACCAGATATCTCTATTCCTTTAAATGATGCAGCCCTACTCCTGTCTTCCAAAGCTGTCCAGTGCCCAAAACCTTTCTCAAACCCTGTACCCTCACAACCTTGTTCCGATCTGAAGTTCTAACCAGCTGTTGTGGACAAGGTCCTTGACTTCAACCTTTGGTCTTCAAGTAGCATAAATTAAGATTTTAACTAGATATATGGGATGGATTCTTGAAACTATAGAAATAATAATAAGAACTAATGTTGGCTGCACTTTTAAATAAATTGCTTTCAATAATGCTAAATGGAAACATAAAGATTTGTGAGACAGCAGGGATGGGATTGCTAAGGAATGTTAGGTGAACTGGCAATTTCCAGAAACAGAGCAGTTAATATTTTTTCCCCTATATCACAAGTTACAAACCAGGTATATCCATTTGCCTCATTTAGAATTTTTTATATTCTTAAAAGAGCAATAACTAGGAACTCTGCTCTGAAGTTTTCCTTTTGCCATGGACTTATATGTGTGCAGAAGTTACTTCTTCATATGCTTTAAGATGGTCTCTAAAACAGATGAATTACGCAATATTTATCACCTAGCAGATTAGTCCCTTGCTGGTGAGATCAGCAACTTAAGTTCTGATTGTTTAAGATAGTTGTTTGTATCCCACAGGTGATATCATCACCCATGTAGGAATTCATTATCTTAGCTATATTACATTAATCTTTATTTAGTTACTGTGTGCTGTTACTAAGTTTTTAATTAAGACACATTTTAATTTATTGTTGTAAAGGCCTAATTTCTCTTGATTATATTCCCTGAAATCTCTTGATTCCCAGTTCATACCTAGGGGATTGACAATGTCGCCTACTTCGCCCTGCCGCCAGACTAGCAGCCCCAGCCACATCCCCTTATCCACCTAGTCCACGTCTCACCTTCCTACTGGTATGCTCCTTATCTTTCTCTGTCGTAGCTGAGTTCCACCATCCTGAGCAGGATACGCAATTATTCCTGCAGCACAGAAACTACAGGAACAAAGCGGGAAATGATGAGAAGGTACGGAGGCAATACCTCCTGCAACAGCCCAGCTTGTCACTCTTGCTCAAGAAGTGCAAGAGTAGCCGTAGCAAGACTTTCACCTGTACAGGCTCTTATAGGATCATTCCTGTGGCTCACTCTAGGGTTCCCAAAAGAGATTTCAAGTGGAAGGAGCCAGGAACAGCTGACACTTTTCCTGTCCTAGTGTTACACCTCTCCTAGCTCTTCTCTAGTCCAAGATGATAACATTAGTACATGCGCCTGTGTATTTTCTTCATTGGTCAGGGAAAGTCTTGACATCTTGCTGAAATTCCTCACAAGCTTGCACTTCTCAACAGCTGGATTGGAAGACCTGCTGGAAAGCATCATGGCACATTTCCCTGGATTCCTTTGTTTGGAGATAAGATTAGGGAGGGACCGTGTGAGCCCAGTGCTTGTCTCAGTTCTTGACACACCGTCAGACCACAGGAGTATCAAGTGCCTGGGTTCAAGAGTTGGGAACATCTTCTCATTCTTTTTGATAAAGACACAGCCTAAGTAAATTATCTGGAGGAAAAACTGTAGGATGAGAAATTGAAGTGATCATTAAGAAAGCATTAAAACACTTCTATTATGAGATACAAATTGTTATATTCTTTCAAGTCACCCGTGTGAAACATGCCTTGTAGTGCTGAGAGTCAAGCTATAAATGAAAATGTTATTACTTGATATACAAGTCTGAAGAAAAATTATAATCATGTCTTTCAAGTGTGTAATATTATCTCTGTAAAGGCTGACCATATTTATGGCTTAGACAGTATGCATCATTTTACTACTACACATTAACATTTATTTAGGGCAGTGTAATGTAATTTAAGTTGATGAGTTCTTGTCATCTTTATAAATTATTGTTTCATGTGTTTGAGAATTCTAGAGAGAGAATATGAAGAGGAACCTCAAAAAGAAAGAGCACATAATCCAATTTGTTGGGTTTTGTTAGTTATGCAAAGCACAGAGACTATTCTTGTCTATTGCCTTCTGAGTTTGGCAGGTTTAAAACTGATAACTCTGTGATGTTCGTCACCCCTTTGTATGTATGGAAACACATTCAGTCTCAATAAGTTAATTTTTTCTCTGTAATTTATATGATAAATTAGTTTATGATCACATATCTGTGAAGAGTAAAGGTAAAATGTTATGCTGTGGAAGAAAGTTATGCAAATCCTATGTGCGTTTAAAACATAGTAGGGGAGTATTATACTGGTGTTTTCCCCCTCTTAAAATCTGTACCACTTAGTACAACGTACTTGCTGAAGTGTTTGCAACTTTTAGTGTTCTATGACTTAGCATTTATTACAGAAAGTTATTTCCCTCTGTCTTCCACCAACCCCCCACTTTTCAACATACACATCCATCCATCTGATATGTGAGGGGAATTATGTTTAGCCTGGCAATTAAAGCAGATATATCTCCTTCAAACTCCTCCTGCCCTGACCATCCTCTTCAGAGGATGTGGAAGCTCTGGGGAGCACATACAGGTTACTGACTGCTGTGTGCCTGCAGCAGTTCTGTGAACCCTGTCCTTCGCTTGTTGTCTGGCAGTCGTTAACAAGGCAGGAACAGTTAAGGTGGGGTTCACGAGCTCTACCCATCACATACTGTTGGAAGCTAGTTCCCAAATGAAATAAGTTAATAAAGTTGCAATCTAATTAAGCTTCGTCTCTTCCATCCCTCATATCTTCTTTTATGTCTGGGCAATGGATTGCAACTAATTGTGTGATTTTTAGCATGTGCAAGGAAAAGATTTTCTGTTTGTTTATTTGCAGTAGAGTTGCACTCTTTGCTAATTATTTGCTAATCATTAGATAGCATGTCTTGAAAAGTGCCTATGAAGTTGTAACAAATCACAAAAATGAGTTATATGCTTTCCTCTCCAAATGGTTAGTACCTTTTCAAGAGGTAGTGATTTTATTTTTTTTAACTAATCGCTGAGGAGAAATAAAAGTACATCATGATTTTTCAAGGCTTTCTATCACTCCCAGTGCTCAAGGATGTTTAAAGCACAAAACACTACTGTTTGTCAGATTACAAATTTGTTCATACATTATCATTGTAATGCGAGATGGTGGCACTGAAATGCAGCAGGCAAACAGAAGAAAAGCTTCTGAGCATACTCCCTGGCTTTTTTTTTCATGTCATCTGGGCTTGCATACTTTGTCTAAAGAAAGATCTCGTGTACAGTATATTTTCAGACATAAACAAACAATGCACTTTTAAAAACTTGGATACAACAAAATTGATATCTTGAACTGATAAAAATCTGTGTTTAGAAATAAAAAAGAAACAAAAAATAAGATACAGAAGGTTAAAATACAAAAAAATGTATAAACTATTGGTTCATTTCTAGATAGTCTTAAATAATGTGAATGGATTATTTTCGAACTGATTGAGTTGTCAATCTGGTAGATAAGCTAGGTATTTATTCTTGTGTCCACTGAATGTAGACTTCAGCAGGGCAGATTTCATGGTGAGATCTGCAGAGCCTTCTTTCCCTGCTAAATGAAGATTTTGAGCCTTTGAAATCAGTGGCTGAATTCCCGTATAGGACATGGGATTTCATGTTGATTGCCTGCTTAAAATATAATTTTTCTGAACTTTATTTTTCAACTTTTCTACTTAGTACTATCACCTATGAATGTAAAAGGTTCTTTGGATTTGGACATAGATGATTAATGTGGGCAATTCCAGCAGAATAAAAATTTCATAATGTATTGATTTGCTCTGTATTCCCTCTGAAGGAAAAATGTCCCCGTAGGAAATAACAGACAGTACATGGTTCTCAATGTGAAGCATAATTCACTAGTAAATACAGGAAAAAAAGTCTCAGAATAAGCACTTTTCAATATGGAGACAGATGGCCACATCACTTGGCAAGCATTCAGCTTTTTTCCCTGACATGTTTAAATAATGTTTATCAAACAATAGACAGGGATAAAAATCAAGGTAGCCTTAAATTTATCTCAAACAGACTGGCAGGCTGCTGTAGTAGTGTCCTATAAATAACAATAAACAGCTGTTGAACGAAAGTCAATAAGGTGGAAAGAGAGTTTTTCTATTGGACTGTAGAAATACATATATCTGTATTTCTTTTTCTTGTAATGAAATGTTCTGTCCCCTTTCCCAGCCCAGAACTCAACATACTGTTTATATACCTGGCACAGTGTACAATGATTAGAGGCAAAAACCAGATGGCCATATTTTTCCTTGTCTTGTTTATTTAGGTGACGGATAGATGAGTCCTAACTTTACCTATCAATCTAACTGTAATTATTTATGTTCTACTGTGAATTTTTGCATGCAAATACTCATGCACATACACACACACACAGAAATAGAAGTAAACTGCCTCTTTCTCTTTCTTCCTTAGGCTTAGAAAGAATTGCAAGAGATTCAGCCTATGAGCAAGAAGGAAAAGTTCAGTTTGTAATTGATGCGGTATATTCCATGGCCTATGCACTACATAACATGCATAAAGATCTCTGTCCTGGATATATTGGTCTATGCCCAAGGATGAGCACAACTGATGGTAAAGAACTACTTAGCTATATCCGGGCAGTAAACTTTAATGGTAAGTTATATGTACTCCCCCCCCTTTTTCTTCTTTAAATGTTTCAGAAGTGACACGATTTGTTTTCTTATTTGTGTAGGCTACTTTAAGGCACAGTGGAAAACAGGATTAGAAGCAGTTCTCATTTAATCAGAACTGTGAGTTTTTCCACCTGCTTTGAAACCCCAAGTGTATTTCTCGTCTTAACATTAAGCTGCTCCCAAAAGAGGCAGATGTTAAAAATAAGAATCTGTCGATCAAAATATTCCGGTGAAAAGGTGCTATTATAGAAACAAGTTGAGGACTCATGCAGTCCTATTGACAGATTAAAATCCTTTGACAGAGGTTGCTTGTGTGTTTGCAAGAGAATGAATTGAAAAAAATACCCTTTTGAAAATTGCCTTCTTCTGAAATTACTGTTAACAATTTCCGTACAAAAGTGAATAGCGAGGAGTTTGCTTTCAATTTGCATATTTAAATCTCAATTAAAACACTCACTAGCAGTTCTGGCTTCTTTTCCATTTCATTGTTTCTGACTCAGTGATTTAGCGAGCTTTAACACAACTGCAATATATATTTTTAAACAACACTACATAATATTCTGTGCAGCTGGGATCTGCCTGCTGGGGAAATGTAGTTACAGATGCTTATGCTGTTAACAGTAGAGGCCAATAAAGAACAGGATTAATTTATGTATGTGGAATTGAAAAGGGTAGAACATATTTGATGGTGAAATAAAGTTGCTGAAAACCTACATTATTTCATTAAAGTCATAATTATTGTAGACTATATTTATCATTATTTTACAAAGAAATGGAACAATATTCTTTGCTGTGTTTTGGTTGCTTTTTTTTCTCCACTTGGTGGTAATTCACATACTAGACATGCCTTCTAACTATGCAGTGAGGAGCACTGTCTATCACAATTTATTTCAATGACCTCAGCTGCCAGCCTTTTTGAAAAAAAGTACAAGGTCATTTTGAATTTAGCTTCTGAGTGGAAGCTTTTTTTGCTTTAGGTAATATACCAGACCATTTGGTTGATATGAAAGTTGGCTGTAGTTCACAGTTTTTTCTTCCAATGTAATTTTCATGAAAAGGGAATCCCTGTCTCCAGGAATATAAAGATAGAAGTTTAAATACTTCTTTAGTGATTTTAAAGACCTCCTGGAGCAAAATATGTTGCTAGCAATGGGAGATACTGTTATGATGACAAAGGTAGGCAGCATATTGAAAGGTTTGCAGTGATAATTATCTACATTTCTAGTAGATATTCTTCTGGGTATGTGTTGTTAAAGCACAAAGAAAGTGATGTATTTTCATTTGGTGAGCATGGAAGTTTAGCATAGAAAGGTAAGCTGTACATTTTATATGAAACCTTTCTCTCCCTAGATTGTTGTATTTCATCAATACCTGTCATGATTTCTCTGGCTGACTCTTAAGTATTGCAACAAGGGGAGATGAAAGAGTGGGATAAAGCATTCTGGACACTAATGAAAAAGTATCTGGTTTTGAACTACTGATTTACTGAAAGAGGAAAAAAGAAAAAAAGGAAAAAAACATTTCTGTGAGGTTGACTTTCTGTCCCATGGCATACGTTAACTGTTCCCTGTACTATGCTAGTCCACATTATGTACTGGTGTACCAATTTTTGGCATGTGTTATTTGCCCAAATGTTTCCTTTTTTTTCATCTTGCGTTGGGAGGCATAAGCAGAGGACAGTTTTTAAGCCTTTGCCTTTTCCTCTTACTCCCAAATTCCTGTTCCTCAGGACAGCACTGCTGCTATGTCCGACTTGGTTTACAGAAGTGAATATTTACATAGATTGCCAGACGTCCTGTGCTGGGAGTTGACAGTAGTGTTGTGTGTTGATTTTGACATGCATCGTAGGTTCAGTCATTAATAATGTAGTATATTACAAGTGAAGTGATACATGAACAGAAAACCTGGCCTTTCACAGCCATTCAAGGTAGCATTTTTCTATCCTAACAATCACAGGATCAGAGCATTGCTGAAGTTGGCAGGGACCTCCAGCAATCACCTACTCCAATGTCCCGCTCAGACCAGGGTCAGCCAAATGAGGTTACTTAGGACCATTTCCAGCCAGGTTTTAAATATATATAAGGATGGAGAACCCTCCAAAATTCTCTCTGAGCAGTGAGTTCCGATATTTGATCGTCTTCACAGTAAAGAAGTTTTTTCTTATGCTTAAACAACTTTTTCTGTGTTTTAGAATTAAGCCCCTGCTCTTCAAGGTGATAATAATTTCTAGTATCAAGAAGTAACTGGCATTTTTGAGACAGGCAGTTTTTCTTTTTATTCCATATCAGTTTCCCCACATGATTCTACCCTTATGCATAAGAAACCAACTTCTCGCCTCTCTTAATGCGGTATATCCCTCTTAACCGAGGTAGTAATGAGTGGGTGAAAGTCCAATTAATATGCTGTCACATTCAACTTAGTGGGTTTCACCTCACAAAATGGACTTGTTTTATGAAGGACATCTGTCTGCTTTATGGAGGGTATTTGCAAGGGTAAGAAAACATACATATTTCTGTTCATTGGAGTAACTGTTTTGCTTTTGACTGCAAGTAATCACTTTGAAATGTGTTTATTTTTGTTTACTCTTTTTAGTTTTATTTACAAATTATGAAGAAGATTTGTTCCCCTGAAGGATTCATCTGTGTAATATTCCATGACACCTTCATGACTGAAGGGTGATCATAACCACCAGCACACAGTCTACTGATGTAATTGATACGACATTTGTTTCTGCTTATTCTTTTACCAGTTGTATGATAAATGCAAAAAATCTCACAGTTCAGCATGATTTTAAAGGGGATAGAACTTCTTCATTTGTAATAGGAATGAAGAAATTTATTTGTACATGAGATTTGAGTTACTGCTGAGTGTAGTCTCCTGTTTTACTATTGCCTGTGTTTTTCTTAGGACAGCTAGCAAAGTATGGTGTCTAAAAACAATTGCTTTTCATTTATAATGGGCAGTTTAATAATGAATCTAATTTCATGGGGAAAGAAACTTCTAATGTAACTGGTACAGCCTATTGCTGTGTACATCGAAAGAGTTTTTAAACAACAGGAAAATATAAAGCCAGTGTGCTAAGATGCGGCATATTTAGTTTGTGTTCTTGATGGTCACTGCTAGTAGACCATAACCAGCCCTTTCTGGCTATTTGATCAAAGAATACTTAGAGATTTCAGAAGTTTCCTGCTCCTAATTTTTTTTTTCCCAGGCAAAAAGTGAATGTTGTCACTTTATGGTGTTCTTATTTTAATAAAGGTGCCATATTTGAAAGATTTTCCTTACCAGCTTTTGTATTCAAGCAGAATGAGATATTTATGTGAAAGTGGTGTTTCATATTTAAAGTTATGCAAAGCAAATAGTTTTTCTGTTAATTAGGTTTACAAATGGTGATGTCTGCAATAGTGTAATTGTGGCAGGATAAGTTCTCCCACCACATTGCTCTAGTGTTCTCACTCTATTTAACTTCATTATTCTGTCTACAAAATAAGCAGATGTTTTCTAAGGGTTTTTACCCTGGTATGTGCTAAGTGTTTTATGAGAAGTACTCTGCTGAATTCAACATAAGTGCTCATCATTTAACAGAAACAGGACTTGAATGAACATGCATTTGTGGTGGATGGAGATGTTTCAAAGGTGGTTTTGTTTTGTTTTTCTTTTTGTGAAAAAGATGTATCTTTATACTTCCTTCCTGACAAAGCAAAAAAAGGATGACAACATGGATACAGTGCTATTTCTTGGGTGGAATAAAGCAGAAAGTGGTAGGACTGATCAATACCTCCCTTTCCAGTTGTCCCACTACAAAAGTGAAGATCAGAATTTATAGTTAAATTCCGAAGATAAAGATCATTGCTTATATTGTACATAAAACATTTCATATAGAAGAAAGTTCACTCTTGCTATTTATATAGACTTATAGCTAGTATAAGGTAGCTGGTTTTTGCCTACCTTTAGTGATATATTTGTATTTATATTGACATTAACACACTGTAGTAGTTCCAGGGATAAACATCAAGAAAACATCACACACGAACACAATATATTTACAGATAATACAATATGAGTCTTTCGCTTAATCATAAGGGTAAGGGTAGAACTTGACCCATACTCTCATGCATACAAACAGACGTTTTATTTGCTTTGATGGGCTACTTATCCTGTGGCTGAGCAGGATACTTGCTACTTTGATATCTTTTTAGGTGAGCAGGGATAAGCGAGAAGGGAACAGAGAATTGGTGGAAGCACTGACTCCCCTCTGCTGTCAATGCTTAGATAAATGTTGTTGCTCCTGCAGGAGGTCACTGCAACATCAATTCCCCCTCCTAGTGAAGAAGAGACTCAAAATAAAATCTGAGTCTGACTGTGCAACCTTTTCTCTGGTCTTCTCTGGGACAAAGTAAAGCAGCTATGTTGCTGGGATTTTGTGACAAGTCTACAATAACACTGGAACAGGTTGCCTGGAAAGGTTGTGGAGTTTCCATCCTTGGAGATATTCAAACCCGGCTGGGCACTGACAACCTGCTTTAGGTGAGCCTCCTCTAAGCAGAGGGGTTGGACTGGGTGATCTCCAGAGGTCCCTTCCCACCTCAGCCATGCTGTGATTCTGTAGCCCTAGCTGGACTAGAAAGAAAGAAAAGTATGTCACTTACCCTTGCTTTACAATATTTAATGAACATATGTTACCTTTACTCTATTCTTCTGGAACTGATTTCATAGTCTGAGTAGACTAGTAAGTCTTGCTGTTATTTGTTTTTTAGATATGTTAATTAAATACCTTTGAGAAAAGATTAATTTTGGCTGCACAAACAAAAATACACACGCATGCAGCATCAGCCCTAGTTAAAAGGGAAACATGCAAAATTTCATCCGGAAAAGGCAGAATGATGCCAGAGAATGAGAACATAAGAACAGAAACTAGCAGGCAAACTCAAAATAACGTGTCAACACTTGTAAACTAAAAATTAATGATCACTCTACATTGTAATATTTTTTTCTGTGAAAGCAATATCTATTGAGGACAGTATTTAAAAAAAATGAAGAATGAGGTTTCTCATGGAGAATTTTGAACTCTCCAGAGAATCATTATTGTGGAATCAGCCATTTACAAAATTCATCTTCTCCTGCTATCTTTTGAAGTTGCTAAGACATCAATCTATGCAAAACTCTCATGGCTTGATATTCAGCTCAGACTGTTTTAAGTGTTTTCTTGAAGAAAGCTGACACCTCTCTATTCTTTCACTGAGTACAAAATCTGCATTCTCAAATCATTATTTATCATTAAAACAGAAGCTTTAAAGTCGTGCCCTTTGAGGCTGATAAGTTTTGACATTTTTTAAGGCATTAAGCACAATAGAACTAAATGTCCCACTCCTAACTCAGATTTTTTAAAAATCCAATCCTCAAGTCTACAACTACCAATAGAGAAAAAAAACTTTTTGAAACAGTTGAATTTGGGCACATCTGTGATTTTTAAAGTTATGAGTTCTTATTGTCAGTTCATAATTTAGTGGTTCATACGGTCAGAAAAACTTGGCATCATACGATGCCACTGGTATTCTGATAGGGTTAAAAACATATTTAAGTATAATGGGAGATAATAGCAGATGAGTAGGTCAGAGAGGGACAAACAACATTGACAACGAGTTGGGAAAGGCTGAACTCTGCTGATCTTGCTAGGATTCACTGTGGTAGCAACTCTAGTTTCACTAATCTGTACTCTACTAAAGAAATAAAGATACTGCTTTCAGCTGCAGAAGTGGAAGTGGAAGGGGGAATGTCTGCTGCAGTTTTATTAAAGTCTGTGATGTTTGTTCTGTTAGGAGTTAATCACATGACATAATTCCATGTAATTTTTTTTTTAAATCTTGGTGATACAGAGGAATGTTTGAAAACATGGCTAAGCTTAAACTAATATAGACCTGAACTCATAAAATCCCAGAATTCAAAATAGTTCATTCCTTTCATGTACTTTTGTCATGGTTTCAGAGGTTTTTAATTTGGGTTGTGAATGCACTGAGGCTATGGCAGACCATTTGTAATAAAAAATCCTGATGTCTGTTTTCCCATACCTTTATCTTAAATTAAGAAGGGAGTTACCTCTGATAATTTATTATTGGAGATGAGCAGGGGATGATTTCAAATAAGTTCTTCCTTAGCATGCTAATTATTTTGATGGAATTAATCCAGGTGGCTATACAGGAAACTGAAATTGCACATTCTGAATCACTCTTAACAGGTTTAAGTAATGTATGGTTATAATGTAAGCACGCACAGCAAGCAAAGCTTGGAGCTGCTGTAATTCTTAGGTACCTCATGAATCCATGTGATTAAAATCAGAGATTATGAAAATGCTGGGTGTGAAATTAGAAGGTAGAACCTAAAAGTAAGTGCAATTTATAGCTGTGCTCTTGTTTGCGTACAGATCTTAAGTACTGATTAATTGAGCAATATATATGCTCCACATACAAAATTCATGATGTAGAACGTGACTGAGGTCAGTTCTCTGTTTTGAGGAACAAGGTCTCATTCATAAGGTATTTTTATAATTATTATGCAAAGGAAGGTGATAAAGGATTTACCCTCATTACCCATGAAAATTGATTTGCATCTCCTGATAGGTGAGGATATTCAGCTATATTAAAGTACAGTTTTCTAATACGACTAAGTGAAAAACTGAAGCAATAGTGAGGAGTAGTACAAACTAAACCTTGCCATTCTGAGTGAAAAGGTATCTGAGTGCAAAGAAACTGGATCCATATTGCATGTATTTTTTTACCTTTTAGTCAGTGTAAGAAACATCACAGCTGCAGTTCTGCAGTGTTATTAAGCCATCCAGATATCCTTATTACCTTTATTAACAGGAAGAAGGCATACCACTTGTTTTGAGGAAAAGAATACCTTGACAAGCTTCCTAACTTAAATGTTTAAATTTAAAATCTCCTCTTAAATCTATCAAATCAAGTAAGAATGTTTGTACAAGTTATTAATTTTTCCATATGTTGATTAATGACCCTTTTGGTAAGACAGCAGTTCTGCAAGCCAGCAGGACAGTCATGAGGGGAAATGAATCGCTTTTTAGTACCTCCATGACAGAATAATATGAGCCTTTTTCATTTTCCTACAACAACTTTTACTTACAAAATTAAATAGACACATTAGAGAGAATATCAAGGTTAAAAAACAGCAAGGATTTTATTAAGGGTATTTGGTAGTATAAATACGCCACATTTATAGTTCATTCACATAAAAAGTGATCTAACTGGTAATGGCTGATAAGTGACAAACTCGAAAAATAGAGCAGTTCTTCAGGGACGTCACTGTCAGTGAAATTATCTTGACAAATCTTACATTCTCCTATAAAGAGGAAAGTAAGCATTTCTTTATGTTAAAGGGAATGACAGTGAAATCAGGTAGACTTAATACTGTAGGGCAGGAATTACGATAAGGAGAAAATAAATGTATAATTAACAGACATTGCTGACATCATCAGACAGCACTATCTAGTTTTTCTACTCTAGGCAGATGTTGTGTTCAGCACTAATCAACCAAGTTCAGATCTATAGCCAAAGCAGTACTGGATTCAAGAGCAAGTTAGACATGTTAGAACTTGTTACCAGATGTCATTTTAAGCAAAACCCAGGAGAATCCAAGCAAACTAAACAAGTCATCCAAGAGCAAAGGGGTGGGATTCAGTTCATCCCTCACAGGCAAATTGGTTTCCCTCAGTTTCAGTAGCTGGTGAAGTCTATAGTGAGTGTCTAGTTGTCCAGTAGGTGATGGGGGAGGCTGATACCTCTAAAGGCTACCGGAGAGCTAGCCTGTCCGTTAGCATTTAGGCACCGTAGCAACTCATCTACTTCTGTATGTTTTTCTGCAAGCAGCTATGACTCAGAGAGATTTTCTCAAAGGCTGGTTAAAGCATTTCTAATAGTATGAAATATTAAATACGTGAAAGATAGTTTATCTTAGAAGCATCTGTAATTTACTCCAGCAGAGGAAGCATTTGCTGTTATTCCTGAGGATTAAGGTATCCAATCATTTTGGCCACACAGCAGGTTATGTTTTATGCTGAACAGATTGGACCCAAAATGTCGCTCCCCATAGTCTTAGCCAAATCTCTCCCTTGTAAGCCTGAAATAAAAAGGATTTGATGCACAAATTCCGGAGGCGTTCCATTTTAAATAGAGAGACTGTTTCTCTCAATTCTCCTGTTTTCTCTATCATCAAAATTGAACATTTGATAATTAAAGGTAAAATAATTTGCAGTAAAGATTTTATTTGCAATTCTGTGGATTCTGTGCATAGCACACTTTCAAAGTGATGATGCGTTAGTGAGGCTTCTATATTAACATTTTTCAATTTGTGCCAATTTCTTTAGGTTATTAACTTTTATAATTACATTAGCATTTAATAAAAAAATAGTTTGGAATATAGGAAATACAGAATACTCTTTATTATTAGTTACACTTGGAAGCCTAAACTCTTTTAAGCCAAGTCATAGGAGCCTACATAGCCAGATGGATTTGAAAATGGTGCTTCTCTCTATTACTTACAGCTCTATTAACAAATTATCAGCTTGACTGGTACTCTACTTGAATACAGTTTTATCTGCTGATAGTTGAGCTATTTATGTAAAAGTAAGATTATTAGAGGATACTCAGCTACATTTCAGAATATGAAAATTTGGATGTGTTTTTAACTACTGTATCAAAATTTACAGACCGATCATAGCCTCCTCCTTAGACCCACCAATTACAATGGGTGAGGTTTATTACCCGGTATGATTAACTCTGATGCTGACTTGCCTAAATTTTAGGAGTCTAGCTAGAGGGTAAAAGGGTGTGGTACAACCATTCTATGTTAAGTCAAGGGGAAGAGGTTTATGCCTCTGAACAGTTCCAGAGGGGAATTAGAAATATCTGATACCGCAGTGCTAACTCTGCTTTGAGATGAAGATGGTTAGAAAAAGTGGAGTTTGGTCCTTCCCCCAAACTTTTTATAATAGTCTGGGATTAGGATGTTCACTAAAGAAATAAAGTAATTGACTTCTAGGCCTTTAATCCAAAGGAGACTGAAGCCATGTCCCAGAAGCAAGCCTTAAACAAGTGTAGGGCATGACTGGGAGGATATTGTTTAGTCTTGTTGCATTTGGGTTTCTGTGCAGCTAAGAATGCAAGAATTCCTAGAAGTCCTATCTGAATGGACTCTCAATATCCTATCTTAGTAGCACTAAGTGGCTATTAGTTTATATGAAGTTGTAGTTTTTATTGTATTTTTATTCTAGTGAAAGCAGAATCGAAGCAGCTATAAATGTATGACTCCATATTTCTACCCAGCCAGCACTGAAGCAAGAAATCTTAGTGCAGTACAGGATAAATTTTATGGATTTGTTGGAGTTTTTTCCTATTGTGCGCCATACACAAAGACCTATCATCAACATCTGAATTATTTTTCATTTTCATTCAGATAAAAACATTTCTGTTTTATAGAAGATGATTTACAAGTTACCCTTTGGGATTAAAGCCATATATCTGTATTAAAGCCATATATCTGTATTATCTCCAAAGGGTTAGAGAAGCTAGAAAGAATTTTAAACATTATTTTTTGCTAATAAACAATTATTGTCCAATAAGGTAGAAAAACAAGCCAAACCAAAACCAACCAACTTTGGTTAGAGAAAGAAACTATCAACTTATTAACATAGTTTTAATATAAAGGAGAAAATTCATGTTTAGGCAAAAAAAAGAGTTTTCATGTAATAATGATGGTTGAGTATTCCATCAATCACTTTTATTTTCTTTCAACAAGCAATAGAAGGTTAGATGTTATGCTACCATGAAATGAATAGCTTTCAAGTTTCTTACGACATCCTTACAACGTGTGAAATATAGCTTGATTAGGTAACACCCTGTTTAAAAGAATTTTCACAGAAATGGGAGTGACTGGTTAAGTCCATTCTTGCAAAAGCCCAAAATTTTACACAGTTTTTCAAGCAATAGTTTTGCTATGTCTCTGTTCCTACAGTACTTTTTTGCATTTGCAATTCTAGGTCTATGCTATCTGCATATCTCCTTGTAACTTTTTTCCACATGTTTTAACTTAAAATAAATAAGGATTCAGAGTTGCTAAAGATATTTGTAATTAGAATTTACCAATATAACCAGCAATAAAGAAGTAGGAACTCTGATCTATTCAAGTGTTTAATTAATTAAGGAAAAAATGTTCTTAAAAGATGATTGCAATATATTTTTGATCTTTAATCTGTGACTTGTCCTAAAAGTACAATAACATACAAATATCACAGCAGATAGAAATTAATGCTGGTTATTACTGTCCAGAAATTTCCAGTGCCTGGAAGCATTAAAAAATATTGAGCCAACCTGAATGCTCCAAGATTATGAGTATTTAACTTCTTCGTTAAATTAGTTCCCCCTTTTTATTTCACATTCTGAAATGGAACAATGTCATTCAGTTTGCTGAAGTATTTCTTGAAAAGTAGGTAATAAATGTTACCTGTTCATTATTTCATTGAAAAAAGAAAATCCATCAGCTAACCAGGAAAATGCAGAAATATTATGCTTATCAACACTAGGTTTATAAAGTTCCAACTGTACTATAGTCAATAGAAAATTTACTGTTTATTTTAGTGAGTCTGGAATACCGGTGTTCATCAATCATACTGGAAACCCACTGTAAAAAAGTAGTCACCCTAAAAGTTTTAAAGAATTGCTAAAAAAGTAAGTTAAAGCAAAATCCAAGTGACTTGACAAGCAAACAGACAGAAAAAAACCCATTTGCAATTACAATTACTTATTTTCATTATGACTATCATCTAGTCACTTTGATGTGGATTTGAGTTTAGGTGTTGCACTTGCTCTGTATGGGAAGACAGTTCCTAAGAGCTTGGGAAGCGTCATAGTAACATAGCGGTTACCTGACCTGTCTGGGGAATTCAGAAAATCCTGAGTTTACAGACGTGCTCTCTGTCACATATGTTTATCTGCAGGAGTAGAAGAACAGCACAGTAAGAGGCAGTCCTTGACATTCACTAAATGAATATTCCCCTGGGAGCTGTATGTTCTTCAGTGGAAAGGCGAGGGAATTTGTGTTTATTTGTGGCAGGTGAAGGTGGCAGTTTGTACAGACTTGGTGGAAAAGAAGCAGCTATATGTCACCCATGCACTGTATCCTGCTGGCTCCTCAGAATTTCTTTTCTTTCAAGGTTTGCCATACGTATACTCATCAAACTCTTTAAAATAGCAGGAAATTCACAATTCTGTGTGTTGCATCTTGTGGAGACCTCAATGGTAGTTTGCTTTCCTTTGACTGTAAGGCTAAGCAAACAGATATAATCATGGAAGACATCAGTATTGCTCACTCTGAGCTCCAGCTGGATCAATGTTTGATTTTCGTGTTTGGCCCTGCAGCCACTCTAGGACTACCCTGGCTCTGCTTCAATACAGCTTGATCCTGAGTTGAGAGACAAAAATGTATTGGCACTGTTCCCGTGCCACACATAATCACATTTTATAAATATATCCCTAGGTAGCATTAAGTCACAACTCATAATATGGCCAGTTATGGTAGCTGTGTCCCACTTTTTGGAAGTAATTATTACGCATTTTAAAGGAAAGTGAAAACAATGTATGGAACCTCAAGTCATCACCTGTGTGCAGCATATGCAGCTACAGGGCAGTCAGACTCCTCAGCACACGCCAGACTTTGCGAACTCGAAAGGCTGATTTAGTGCAGCCTCTGCTGTGGTTCTTCCAAGTCCCTACCCAGAGATCTGAAGAGAAAGCCTTGGGATATTAGAGTCCGCTGCTTATCATGTTGGAGAAAAACAGCTCAAGGTGCTTGGAAATAACCCTTATATTGACATACAGCCACTGTGGGAAGGTTTCTGCTAAGCCAGCTGGCATTTAAAGGCTCCAGCTCTTGATAGTTACAAATTGTTGTATTGATCCTCCCTTATGCACAGACTAACTGCAGCTCAAACACTGATAATTTTTTTTTCTCTGTTTTGCACTTTCACCATTTCTTACCAGCAAGGCATATTGTTCATGCACAAAGTGCTTAGGCAGGATTTCTTGCTTACCTGAGCATAAAACGCACATGGTTTTGTTCTTATTGTAGTGAGTGAGTTGTCCTGAGCCTTGTATGGTGAATCAGAAATTTCTGAGGAATGTGTAAAATAAAGAAAAAGTAATGTTCAAGAAGTTGTTCCCAAACCTAAGAAAGCTGTTAATTTTTAGTTCCAGTTACAGCTGAATGTTGAGGTTGTTCCTTATTTCAGCTGATTTGCCGTAGACCTAATTTGACCTTTTGAAGATTTCTCATGTTTATGTAGTTTGCCTGACACCTGCTGACTCTGGGTTACTGTATTACTAACACAAAAATTATCCACAGATGTTATTTTATTTATTTGTTTGCTTGTGTCTTTGTTTAGGTAGTCCTGGGACAACACTTTAGCTTTTCAAGGCATTTTTAGGCAATGTAGATATTTTTTAGCCAGTAAGTTTTATAAGTCAAGAAGTGCTGGGCTCTGAATTGTCAGGTGTGCTAAAGTTCATTGTCACAAGATGTGAAGGGTCAGAGCAAAGATATATGTGTTTGCCAGCTACCCTGTAGCAGGCATACCCATCTGCAATATGTGCCTGCAGTCTCTGTTATTATTTAGGGATTGAAATTCTTAATCGTTATGCCAATTTGCACAACAAAAGTGAAGGCATATGTGTGAATGTGTTTTAACTACAGTGTTTTAATGAATTATTCCATGGTATGTAGCACACATAACTGACTGTTATCTCAGTCCACCAAGTTTTTGAAATAAAGACATGAACCATTCTCTTTAAATAAGGACTCTGAATCTGTGTTCAAAGGTGATTTAAGCTAACTTATTTTGGTTTGAATAGCAGGACCTTGCCACTCCTGTGGAGATGAGAGGTTGTAACTGCTGAAAAGGAGTAAAGTGAAAAAGGGAAGAGAAAGAAGGTAGAAAATGGCAGCTGAGAAACTCACCTTCTATTTGTCATCCAAATACACGAGGAGATTTTTGTGTGTTCTAAATTCATGTATAATCAGATTAAAGATTTCCTAGGAAGATAAGATGATAATAGACATTGCCTATATTTGCCAAACAGTGAATAACAACAGTGCCACTTGAGAAGTACAGACTTTTTTTTCATGTGTGGAGAAGAGGTGGCAATTTGTTTTTACAGAAGTGGTCTACTAACGCCTATAAAGGCATACCTTGTGAGCTCCATGGCCAGGGTCTAATACTTTTACCGAGGTGCATACCATGTCATGTGAACAGATGTCTACGAGTCTGTGCAGCCAAGAGGTTATTATGTGCTCCTCATAAAGTGTATTGAAGTCAGGCTTTTCAGCATCAAACACTTTAAAAGCATTTTCCTAATATATGGGTTGGGTTTTTTTCAGTAGTTCATGGAATAGTATAGTATATTCTTATTCTGAAGTCATTAAATGCTAAAAAAGACCTGGAAGACCAAAGACCTTATAAAATAGTTGAATTCTTACACTGGATTGAAATAGTATTACAAAGCATAAATGGCCTTTAAAGAGAAATTTGTTTATCCAATTTATCTTTTGTCACCTGAAAAAAAAACCCAAACAGGCTTTGATTTGAAGGATAATTTTTCTCCTTATTGTTTAATTTTTTGATTTGGCCTGAATTAAACTAAAATTAATTTCATGAAGAATCAGAATGTCTCCAGGCCCTAAAGCTGCACTGGTGAGTGATGTTCCTATCAGTTCAATCGCTAATGAAAACCAGCAATTAATTGACATTCCTGACAAGGATGTGATTTCATTGAGCAATTGCAAGAAACTCTTTTTGTAGCTCTGGTCCTTGAGTGAAAACCTTTGGGAAATCAGTCCCAGGACTGGAGTCTCTTAGCTTCCAATATTGCTAACCTTCAGGGCAAGCCCATCTGAAATTGGGCAAGGCTCCCTTATGCCGAGCTAGTGCCATGTCATCAGAGCTGAGAGTTGCCTCCCTCAGCAGCCAGGATCCCCGTGAGTTTGTAGCTGCATTTTTCTTGAATTCTGTCCGGAGAGGACAACTCAGATCAGAGATACAAGCAAAAAAGAGGGGTGCCTCTCCCTCTTGGGTCCAAGCTGCAGGGGGTGTGAAGAAGCAGCTGTGTGACTCACTGGTTGGACTAAGGAACTTTTGAAAATGGGAGTGTAAATGCTGGTCCTTCAGAAACTTAGAGTTGCAATTCAGTGCCACTTGGACAGTTCTTAGATAACTAAATTCAACTCAGGTGTTGGTCACCAAAACAGGCAGTTGCAATCTTGTCTTTCCTATTGGTCTTTATCCTATAGAAGGTCTTGTTTCATATGGGTGATTTTCAGATTGTGAAGTCCTTGGACTCTGATAACACAGACCTGGTAAACATAGATATACTGTGGTTAAATGGGAGGTGGTCAAGAAAGGGAATAATTTTCATGGAGTTTAGTGTCTTCAGAGACTGCATATAGATCTTTTATTGAAGCTCTTCTATGGAAAATTAATACAGATCTATTGCTATAAACATTTACCTTTATTTTCTTGGTTTGGTATGTGCATCTGTTACTCCTAACATGTTGTAAAGATGACTACAAGTTCAGTTTTTCTCCCTAGCTGCTGCTACAATTGCTTCCTTGTCCTCCCTCAGAGGTCCCTCTGCCAGAATCAATAACATCCAGATCAATGGAAGAATATTTCTGAAAATGTAAATCTTTCGTCTTCATGGTCCTGACTTGCTAATGATTTCTAATGGAGTATTTAACAGGAATGAGCGCAGACCTTGATATGAATTGCCAGCCAGATATGTAACAAGAGGGGTTCTGAGTAGGGAAATGTAGAAGGATAATGAAATCTGGCAATAATAGAAAACTGTGGACAAAGCACTGAGGGTGAGAACAAATGAACATGACTCCCATAGAACAGGGTCACAAGCCAGTGCCTGAACCATACGATTTGTTGCCAGGAAATGGAAAGTAATAAGGTTAGGCACAGAAAAACAGAAGGGTTCATAACTTCAGCAGATTGACATGCTACAAATATTGAACAGTAGATAGATTAGAGACAAGAGCTATTTATAGTGGTATTTTTTTTTCTTTTTTCCCAATGAGAAATAACAGCAAACAATATAGACACGTGATGATGTAGGTGATACAAGATGCAGTTTTTCCTAGCATTGTAAAAGGTAGTAGCAAAATGCTCTATTACTATGATCTATTTGGTTTGCTGTATTTTGTGTGTCATGCAACTAGATAAAGTGGAAGAGGGGACCAGTATCAAAAATGGAATAATACAGGGACACAGAGACTTTAGCTGTTCATAAAGCCAAAGAGTATAGGAATGGAATTCAATTTATTTCACATTAGATATGTACAGTGCAGATGTCTACACATGAACTCGTTGATTACACTACTTTTATAGTGAATGGAGAGAAGGTCACTTACTCGGGCATGGTTCACCTCATCATTTACTTGTATAAAATAAGCGAGATGAATTGTGCTGTAGAGATGCCTCTGCTGAGAGCAGAGCAAATCTATAAAAATACATCAGCTTTAGATGTCTGTTTCCAAAGACAGGTGAGATGACTCCAATACTACTCTGTTTTTTGGGGAAAAAATGAGCTTGAGGAGAGAAGCTAGGAATAAAGTGTTGAGTTATTATTGTAAATCACCTGAAAGTTTTCTACCAGATGAAAGAAGAAATGGCAGAAACTTAGAGTAGGTGCAAAAAGCCATATGGTAACACTACTTTGCAGAGAGATACTAATCTAATTACCAGTAACAATACCAGTAACAATAACCATAAATTATTTAATAATAAAGTTAGACTACTATTTTGTGTCTGCTTTAAAAGCAGTGAAAGGAGAAGTAATCCCTATGGAGTTCTCCCTCATATACACAGAAATTGTATAGACTGATTAAGACACATCCAAATGATAAAACCTCCTTACAGACAAAACTATTAACATTGAAGAAGATAGATAGTTAAAAATGCATCTTGTCAAACAAGATTTTAGATTACACCAATATGACAAAACCTTTAAAACTGAAAGTAATCTGCAGGTTGCAAAGCTGACAGTGGGAAAGGAATAAGGGAGGAAACACCAATAAGGGAGAAGCTCAGGAAAAATAAAAATAAAATTGGTCTTAAAGAGCCTACTGAAACCAGTAGGAAAAATTGGTGGATAGAAACATGTAAATGCAGAATATAACATATTGTATGTCTGTACAACAGTTAGACAAGTAATTCTGACTATAAGTGACAGGGGTTGACAAGGCTGGGGAACTGAACTTTAAACAAAAAAAGAATGTACATGGGAGCAAGCAACAGTACTTACAAGGTTATTTATTATTTGGAACTCAAGCAAACTGGAGACGTTACCTGGGAAAAAGAATTAGATGTGGTAGAAGAGACTTCTATTTAATTCTGGAGACTTTGGGGAGCCAGTGAGATAATGCCATATTTCAGTTGTCATTTGTCAACACTCTGCTAAGAAAGGGAGGAATTTTGACAATTGTGGCTATAGAAATGAGATGAAGAAAAGAGTTATATAATTCATTGTTCTGTAGAATTCACCCAATCCATCATTATGGCATCTGTCCATCCAGTGTAAAATGACCAAGCATTTCCAAGAAAGAATGCAGTGTATTCTAAGAAATGTGTGTAAAATAATTTGATATGAGAGTGATAAAGAAGTAAGAATGAAAATGTAGACAGAAAGCTGGAAGCTACATTTAGAAGAGATGACTTTGAAAGTTTAATAACAGGTTGTCTTTCATGACTTCATATGATGGCCTATTTTTGGATCTAAGAAGATCTATATCAAATCCTTGCAAGATTTACTTCTCTGAGAATATAATAAGGAAAGTCTACAAAATAAGATTGGGAAAAAGTTTGGATAATATAGAGAATCCCAGTGTAATTATATTAGACATCAAAATATGAAATAAAAATAATTTTACAACATTATGAAGGTAGATAATACATCCTTAATGTGCCTGAAGAAAGAGACTGAAAAGAAAGACAGGAATCTAGTGTGAGATTTATCTGAACTGTTACACAGTTTCTCTTCTCTGGTATCTGGAAGCATATGTACTCTGTGCTCTTAGCAAAGTTCCTGCTATTAGCCTGTAAATGCATCAGAATATACACATAATCTTATTTTTTATTGCCTCAGTCCCTAAGGTTACCCAGTTTCTGCCATGTGATGTTTGATCTCATTCCATATTCCTGATGCATCCCATCTTCACGCTTTTGATACAATTCATTAGCACATTCTATGCCCCCTAAGGGCATTTTTTTTCTGTTTTGGGGGCATAGTCACTGGTGAAAACACTAAAATTTTCCCAAGCAGATTGTGAAGAACTGCACGGGGAACCCACCCATACCCAACACTTTCAGCACAACTCGTTTGATCTCCTTTTTGATCATGTCCTTATCCACTTTACAGTCCAGCTTCTGATCCCCATCTTCTCAATTTTAATCAGACATCTCCCATGGAATAAAATTCTGAAATCCAGAGAGGTTATATCTGTCATGCTTTCCTTGTAAAGTAAAATAACTTATCTGTCAAAGAAAGACACCAGGATCATCGGCACTATCCGTTTCTGAAAAATTTATGTAGCTTTTATTCTCATTTGCATTTCTGTCTGTATCATCTACAGAGATTTCTATATGGGTAGAATAACTATTGATCATGAAAATGCAGCATGAAAGACTATATCAATAAAGTATAAAAAGAGGAATTAAGAATCTGTTTGAAGAAATGAGGGTTTTGCTTGTATGTAAGTGATTCTGGGACAAACTGCGTTCTAGCTTTTGTGTGTCCAAAGTTGCCCCTTGAGAATATCACGGAATTGTTTTGGGAATCCAGTCAAACAATATGTCAGGAAACCTGACCTCAGTGGATTCTTTTTTCGGAGGACAGCAGGCAGTAAACAAGGTTTTCTGAAGCACTAATTTCAGAGCTGGCTCTGCCTGTTGGCAGACTGGATTTAACTAGTGGTATCTGGAGACATGTTAATGAATTTCAGATTAACACAAGTGCTGAACCTAATGCCGTAATTAAGAAAGGCCTGCCAATCACTGTCTCTTTTGCACTGGCACAATTTATTCTGTAGATTTCTGTTGCAGCATTATCATCTAGTGAGGGCTGCAATTAATTGCTAAATGGATCCTAAAAGAGCAGTTCTCAGGAATGAGAAAAACGACTGTAACAGAAGAGTTTTACAGCCCATTCTATTGTGTATATCCTAAGGTTATATTATTTTGTGTCCAATTTTCTACACTGACCTGTCCACTATCATTCCTGGAAGCAGGTCTTCTAAAAAGTAGCACTTCCAAAAAAAGTGTCTATTTTTAATTAAAATTATTCATAGTAATTTCTGGGAATATTCAGTGCATTGTCAAGAATTATCTATAACAGACAAGATCTGTGGAAATGTAACAAAGGTTTTCACTTTCCTCATGTGATATGCACTTTTTTCATTATTTCATTGGATCTGTTACATGTGTCATATTGTCTGCTTCTTCTTCTGTTGCCTGAACTGAAATTGCAAGCGACATTATAAATTTCATTTGGCTGTGGTAGTATCTACATTTTGTATGCTTTAAAAATTAGAAGAAAATTACCTGTTAGTTTCTAGTTATAAACTAGAGCTACTTTTTTACAGAGTTGAAGAGATTTGTTTCTATTTACACATATCTTCAGCTATTTAGTTTATTATTCAATCTTACTTCTAAAGAGAAAGCATTATACATTTTCATGCCAGAATAAGCATAAGAATCGTACATATCATAAGTGCCTTGACTACAGGTATAATTTCTCAAATGCCTGCATCTTTGTTAGCTCCTCCAACACAAAGCTATCGAGGGCTGAGCTCCTGAAGTCTTTCCACTGGGCTGACAACAATTAATAGTGTGGGTGTTTCATGGGTCATCTTCCTTTCTCATTCAGGTTTGTGTAGTCTGCATTCCATAGATTCACACAGACGATACATGCATAGAATTATAATATCCCTTTGCATTTAAAGATGAGGCTCATGAAACATACTGTGTTGATTTTTCAGATATTCCTTATTTGGTATTTAACAGAGGGAAATGAGGCAGCAAAGATGGCGCTCTGTGGCTGTTATACACCTGTCCTGGCTTGGTGGTGCAGCCAGATGGCTGCAAATACTCATGTCGTTGTCCTTGACCATTTGCAACTTTCTTCAAGTCTGGGTTCACTACACCTCAGAAACAGAGTTACTGTTCACAGAATCACAGCACGGTTGAGGCTGGCCCTCTGGAGATGTCTAGTCCAACCCCCTCTGCTCAGAGTAGACTGAACTACAGCAGCAGGTTGCTCATGTCTGCATCCAGTTGAGTGTCGAGTATCTCCAGGAATGGAGACTCCACAACCTCTCAGGGCAACCTATTCCGCTGTTTGCCTGCTTGCACACTAAAAAAGCTTTTTCTTATGCTTAAACAGAATTTTCTGTGCGTTCGTATGTGCCCGTCGCCTCTTGTCCTGTCACTGGACATGACTGAGAAGAGTCTGGCTCCATCTTCTTTACTTCCCCCCGTAAGATATTTGTACACACCGATAAGATCCCCCTCTCAAGCCTTCCCTTCTCCAAGCTGAAAAGTCCCAGCTCTCAGCTTCTCCTGGTATGGCAGATGTTCCAACCCCTTAATCATCTTTGTGGCCCTTTGCTGGACACACTCCACTGTGTCCATGCCTCTCTTTTACTGGGGAGCCCAGAACCGGACACGGTGGTCCAGCTGTGGTCTCACCTGTGCTCAGGAGAGAGGAAGGACCACCGCCTCAACCTCCTGCTCAGACTCGGCACCTCATCTGCTACCAGCACACAGACCCTGTTCTGCAGTTGCCGATCAGAGAAGGAGCTTTTCTTCTGCCGCTGTAAGTCTCAGGCTTCAACATCCTGGGTCTCTCCATTTCTGAAGCCAGCAAGCACAGACTCATCCTGCCCTTCCTTCGGCACAGCTCCTCCGCTCGGCGATGTGGATGGTCCCCAGCGCACGGCTCCTGCCGGCAGAGAGCCCACCCTGCCCCGGCCCTCGCCTCAGGAAGAGGCCTGCAGAGACGCGGCCTCCCTTGGGACCTCGCGCCGAGCCTCCCGCCTGCCGGTGTGGCCGCTCGGGTGGAGGCGGCGGACGCGCTCCGTGGCGCACCGCCACCGCCGCCGGGCCCGTGGACGCCTCCCTCCGCAGCAGGGATTCCAGCCGGATTTTTCTGCAGAAACCGCTTCTCCGGGCACCGCGCTCCGGGCTGGCCTGCCTCTCCCCGCACCTGCTGAACAGGTGCCGGAATCCTCTCCCTGCTGAGGGTCGGCTGAAGCTCAAAGCGCCCTTTGGTCAGGAACAGCTTTGTCAGAAGCTGCTGGAAGTCACAGCCCCGCGCAGCTGCCTTTTCCCGGCACGGCCGGCACCCTGCCCTTCCTCCAGGAGCTCCCAGGAGTCTCTGGCCGTCCCAGAAGGAGTTCACAGAAGATCTACAAGCAGAGCCCCAGAAATGCTGAGCAAGCTGCTCTGTCTGCTGCCTGCTTCTGTTAGCTCTCTTCTGCCCTGACATTCCTGTTCCCTTGGCTTTTTTTTACTCTGAGAATAGATGACAGGAAAAAAAATCCACATTCCTCTTCGTATCTGGTTTAAGGTTCATCTATCTTGCTACAATATTTATTAGAGTTTTGCGTGCATATGAAGAGGACCTGGTGATTATTACCTCTAGAAGTTGCAGGACATTTTTAAATGGACTTTTATTTGCATGGAACCAAACCAGTTCATTCTTCTTCATGATCACTAGTACCTTTATTGACAAGGCTAGAGGTCTTATTCTACAGGAACAATCAGGTAATACACATAACATATTCACATTTTCCTGGTGAAATATTGAGACATAGTGGTGCCGGTATACGGTATTATAGTTGTGCAGTCCTTGAGTGTTACAGTGTTATGATAATTTATTTCACCTGGTAAACCTTTTAGTGGTCTTAGAGGAAAGTTAATTTTAAGCTTTTCTTATGGAATATCAAATAATATTAACTCAGATTTAAAAATCAAGGTTATAACCTTTCATTTAGGAGAGCACTTAAGAATCCCCTTAAGGCATACAATTGCAGTTAACAAGCAAGTCATCTATTGACTCGCTGAATTTAGGGACACTATCCATGTAAAGTTATGCATGTGCTTAACTGCTTTG
Organism: Haliaeetus leucocephalus; assembly: GCF_000737465.1. NCBI lineage: Eukaryota > Metazoa > Chordata > Aves > Accipitriformes > Accipitridae > Haliaeetus > Haliaeetus leucocephalus. Next base: position 2,243,128 of record NW_010973199.1, read on the forward strand.
TTAGCAGTCACCTTAATGGAATTGTAAGTAGCACTCAGCTGGTGGAAATGTAATAAAGATGCATTTTAAGCGTAATAATAACTACTCTTGCAAACAGAAATAATTTTGACAAAATGAGAAGCTTTGCGGAAGTAATGATCTGAATATCTTTCAGGAAGATTTAAATAACAACAGAGGTATGTATAAACAATAGAGATGAGATATAAGTGCTAGAGAACATTATGTGATTTCAGTTGACAAACATATAATTTTTTTCTTCTTAAAAGTGTTATCTGCTCCATATTTACAACTGAAGGATTTAGTACAGAGTTAAAGATATGCCCTCTTATTAACTTGCTTGAAGAAATGGGGTTCTGAAATGACAGGTGCCGATCACTAAACAGAATCGCACTCATTTGCTGTTAAAGGACAACGAGGTTTCCATAGTCAGAACCATCGAAAGGATGAGTAGAGACCCCAATGAAAGAAGGGAGGAGAAATAACAGCAGCTGTAAATCACCGTTTCTACTTTGAGCAGCCTCCCTTACGGCTCCTTACCAACTGCTAATGCGGCGCTAGCAGTTCAGTGAGGATGTGAGGGTTTCAGAAGTTCTTGGATATTTTGTCAGTCACTGTTACCTGCAGGCTTGATGAGTTTATATTCTGAAAGAGAAGGACATGGGCTCTGTTGTTGGAAGGGAGAACATCACACTGATATCTTCTCTATAATGCTCAATATTTGCTCTGGTTATATAAATACTTAATAACAATGTCAATGGAGAAATCACTTAAAACCCATTAAAAAAAAGAAAGCTGAGGAAAAAAAAAGGGACATAATTCAATTCAAATTTCCTATTGATCTCAGATGTAAGCTTTTCAGCCTTAAGTTCTAATGCAAAACTAAATCACTACTTGTGCAGACTTACATATTTCCCCTGGGCTCACCTCAGACATAGAGGTGTTTGAGTTAGCAGTGTAGTTATGACTGAAGTCTCATTCAGAATCACTTTTAAAACTTGTCAGAAAGGCTTCTGCAGGTTGTGACGTGAAAAGTGGAACATTTCTGTTTCCATTCCAGCTACATAATATTGTGAGTCTCCAAATATTTAAAACTGGGAAAAAAAAAAAAATTGGTTTTGGTTTGTGGTTGGTAGGGTTTTTTTCATTTTGTTGGTTTGTTTGTTTGGTTCATTGGTTGGTTTGGGGTTTTGGTTTTGTTTGGGTTTTTTGTTGTTTGTTTTTAATGGAATCAGTATTACAGTACATTAAGCTGTAATGTGTGAATGTAAGTCTAAGGAAGAATGAGATTTGTAACTGCCCATTGTTTTTATTCTTTAGTAGAAACCTGTTATATGTGGATTTAGATTCACATTGTTATGCCTCATATCTATATTTAAAATCCAGTCACTCATTTAATGATTTTCGTAGTTTCAGACCTGGGGTAAATGGTCTGGTCAAGTTTCACCAAGAGTCAAGCATACATGTTAGTTTTACAGATAGTTTTTAAAAGTATGTTACTATATATTGTACATTGTGACTTAGTCCATAAGCTTCTACTTGTGTAATGATGGGTAACTGGCAATCAGTGTAGGATCATAAAAATAGTATAAAATAAATTCGGAAATTATTTTGAAGAGTTACTGGTTCTATCCTACTGCCAAAGCTGGGATTAACTGTACTGTTGTCACTGCTGACAGATGCTTGTCCAGCCTGTTCTTGAAAAAAGTCTGCCTTGCAGGCAATCCATTGCTTCACTGCCTTCTGCTAGGGAGTTTTTCCTTAGCTTTAACTTAAGTCTTCATTCTTGCAAATGAACGTTGTTACTCCATGCCTTGGAATAATAATCTTAAATTTTCAGCTTATTTTAAACTCACATCCACAGTGGACAAGAATAAGAGCTTTTTCCTTTCTTATTTTTCCTACCTTTTTACATTTTTAATATTATCATATTGCCCCTCAGTCTTTTCTTCTCTGGACTAAACACACCTGGTTCCTTTAACCACTTACTGTGGTTAAACCAGGTTTTGTTTCCTTAATCTCTCCTCTGAAGCTTCTCCTCCTGTTCAATATCCTTCCTAAAATACTGATCTCAAAAACAGATATAATATTCCAGCTAAGGCCTCTCAAGTGTTGAATGGGATGGAAGAGTGTTTAAAAATAATCTCTTCATACATCTCAAAATGCCATTTTTGCATAAAATATTGTCATGTTCAGTTTGTGACAGACCTGTACTAATGGGATGCTACTGCTTTCTACCAGTTATTTCCATTCTGCAGTGATGTGGTTAATTTTTCTACCATGAAATGCAGATCTTGCCCTTATTTGTACTGAATTTTCTTCAGGCTTCTTCAATTTGTTGAGATCATTTTGATCCAATGTATTTGCAGCTCTCTCAGCATGGTGTCATCTTCCAGATGTAATAACCATACTTTTGATTTCTTTATCTAAACCATTAAAGAAAATAATGAATACACTCAGACCCCTGTGGAACAGTACTGCAAACTCTTGTCCAGCCTGACAGTGAACTCTTAATAATGATACTTGGTAGTAATTCCATCCAGGCAGTGTTTCCCTAGTTTGCTTATCAAAATGTCATGTGAGAGAGCATCAGAAGGCTTTCTAAAGTGAAACTAGATGACACTGTGACTGCTTTTCCTCTATCCCAAAGGCCTATTATGCTACCATGGAAAAAAAAATTAGATTATTTTGACACGACTTGTTCTCGATGAATCCACTCTCACTGTTACTCATCTTTGTATCTTTCTAATCTTGTAAGTGCTTAGACAGTGTTTGATTATTTTTTCTACCACTTTTTAGGAACTGAAATTGAGCTAACTGGCCTTGAATTTTGTGCCTTTTGCCTCCTCCTACTTTAAGACAAGAACTACATTGATCTAATGCCACTTTCTTTGAATTTTATCTTCCCTCAGTCCTTATTAAGAATATTGTCTCTTAATAAGGAAAAGTGCCATTTATTAAAATTTGTTAAGATCATTAAAATCTGTGAGAGCAGACATTGTTTAAAATACATTAATTACAGTAAAACTTCCCTCTTATTTGTAGTTCTCTAAATTCTGGCTTTTAGAAATGTGGATAAATCTTGGAGGTATGAACTAATGCATTATTCTATATAGCACATTGCTGTATATGATAAATTATTTGGAAAATCTTGGAATTCTTTTAGAACATTATGATATTTAGGAGAAGTTTAAGAATCACAGAAGATGCAGTAAGAGGGCCAAAACAGAAGTGTTCAAAACTTGCAATATTAAGAGTGACATTTTGGGTGTGATTTTTAAAAGGGCAGCTACATCTGTCTGCTCTTCTCATTAAAACTGACATCATATTGTTTTCTGTGACCAACAGTTTTAAAAAGGTTCTCTGAGGAAAACTTTTCTTCTCAGTCCTTTCCAAAAAATTTCAGTGCTGATTTGCTTTTCAGCTTCCCTGTAGAGAACTTCCAGAGTACTCCTATTTAGAGGTGATAGGTGGATTACACAGGACAATCATAGGCCCATCAATGACCAGCTGGTCCTTATGAACTCAGAATTTTTTTATAGCATCTAATGAAAAAATGAATATTTCTTTAATAATCTGTAATATTTTATGAAGTGGTCTCTAAAGTTTAATCTTTTTATAGCATTAAGAGGACAAACTGAAATTATTAAATATATTCATCAGCAATTAGAAAAAAAGGCAAGGTAGATAACAGTCATTCTGAAGTACAGTGAGTTAGCAAATGGGTGTGTCCTGGTTTCAGCTGGGATAGAGTTAACTGTCTTCCTAGTAGCTGGTACAGTGCTATGTTTTGAGTTCAGTATGAGAAGAATGTTGATAACGCTGATGTTTTCAGTTGTTGCTCGGTAGTGTTTAGACGGTAGTCAAGGATTTTTCAGCTTCTCATGCCCAGCCAGCAAGAGAGCTGGAGGGGCACAAGAAGTTGGCACAGGACACAGCCAGGACAGCTGACCCAAACTGGCCAACAGGGTATTCCATACCATGGGACGTCCCATCTAGTTTAGGAACTGGGAAGTGGGGGCTGGGAATCGGCGCTCGGGGACTGGCTGGGTGTCGGTCGGCGGGTGGTGAGCAATTGCCCTGCGCATCATTTGTACATTCCAATCCTTTTATTACTACTGTTGTCGTTTTATTAGTGTTATCATTATCATTATTAGTTTCTTCTTTTCTGTTCTATTAAACCGTTCTTATCTCAACCCACGAGTTTTACTTCTTTTTTCCTGATTTTCTCCCCCATCCCACTGGATGGGGGGGAGTGAGTGAGCGGCTGCGTGGTGCTTAGTTGCTGGCTGGGGTTAAACCACGACAGGGTGAAACTATTGACATGTGTCCAGGGCTGTTGTACTGCATCTCTACAGTGTCAGCTCTCCTCAGGTAGCTATTAAAAACATGTTTGCTACAATCTTTCAATTGGAAGTTAGTAGAAATGAAAAATGGAATTTCAACCACCATTTTCTTTCCTTGCTGTGGAATGTAACTCCTTTTCAGCTGTGATGTTGAATGATATTTTGAGGTAAATTGATAATGCTCAAAGATGATATGAATGCGTTCCGTTACAAATCTGTCTAGTTTATAAAAACCCCAGACCCTATATAATTAACATGTATTTATTCTAAATCACATTTTATTCAAAATTTCCTTATTCATTGCTCTTCACTATTGTAAATCCTGTGTTGGTAACTTCTCATACTTACTGCGTTTCATGTGCTTGGAAAAGAAAAAATGAAATGGGAAAAGAAAAAAAATATTATTATATGCACTGTTATAATCAGTTGGTGAATTTAAAATCATTAAAACCAACACCCTTGTCAAAACCACTTTGTATTACGTATTCAGAAATTTTCTGGCATGGGAATTTTAATGCAGAAGACCAAACTCTAAATGTGCAGGTACATGTGTGAGAAAAAAGGGCAGGGGTGAAGTGACATTAATCCATCATTTTAACAAAATTCATGATAACTGAAGGGAAATAAGTGATTCTCTTCACAGTGGCATTTCTATCTATCTGTATTGTGTTTGAGTAGCATTTCCTGTAAGTGTATAACATCTGAGCTTTTGGAGAGTTTGCAATGTGACTGAGTTCTCTGTGAAACCGTCCATGTGAAATGTTTGCTAGGCTGTCACCCTGATATTGCTGATGCACTAGCAACTACAATTCAGGACCATTGCAATCTGCAATAGATTGTCTTTAAATACTCTGTATTTCTGTATCTCATTTTCATGCTGACAGTTTTCTTTAAAAGTTATAAACCATCCATCTCTGCAAAGGGAGGATTAAAAAGAAAACAAAAAGGAAATGAAACCTGGTTTAATTGCAGGGCTGAAAATTGCTTCAGATAGTTTTTGGAGCAGCAAATTATTCTTAGGTGGATGTTTTAAGAGAGTTTTCTTGCATATTTTCAGACTTTCTGGCAGAACTTATTAAAATAAAGTAACATATTGGATTTCTGTAGGAAGCACTTTAGAACAGGTACACTTTTACTGTGGGGCTGCTATTACCATTAATAATTTTCTTAACTGTCTTTTTATGCTGTGCATTTTCACGGGATTTACTGCATTGGTACTCCTAAAAATGATAGTTTGCTGAAAATATGCATAGATGAGATATTTAAGGCCTGTGCCTCAAGCAAAAATTAAAATGCAAGTTTTTGCATATACCTTTACTCATTACAAAATCACAGATGTGAGAGGTAGGCCTCCTGGATTCTTACATGTGTTACAGTAATAAAAACCAAGCCTTTATTGCTAATGGTTTAAATTTTATTTGATTCCTTTATACATGCCACATATAAAAGTGGTCTGAAAAAAATCAGATGTTTTGGGGGCATTAGGAGCATGTGATCAGTATGTATGCCAGGGCTCAATCTCCCTAAAGGTTTAAAGAACAGCGATAAAAACCAAATCCACTTTCTGCTAAAGCTAACAAATAAACAAGAGTGAATATATCCATACCTTCAAGAGGAGGAATAACCCTATTTTTCCAATAACAAATGGCTTTGCATACTAATATGAAGACTGCTGCCAGCCTGCTGGAGGTGAGGAGGGATTAGCATCAATATGTGTTTCAGCATTGCTGAGACTCCAGTGCAGGAGGTTCCTAATTCTAGTGCAGCCGCTATCAGACTCATCCTTGCCAGCCATGGACTGAAGGTTTTTTTCTACCTAATTCATACTAAATGGCAGGCTCTTGTGAATATAAGCATAGAAAAAGAGCACCCTCAACACTGAGTCACCATCAGACCTGTTTTTAAAAGACAATTTCAGTCTGCTCACACCGATATATGTCTTGTTCTTTCATTCCCATGAAAACTACTTCTCAATAAATTTTCTGGTCTGCCTTACCCTTCTTCACCAAAACGGTATTGTCTCTTGTTTCTTTCCTTCTGGCTAGTCAGAACAAGCCTGTCCTTTGAATGGTTTAAGAGCTATCTGATTCAGCTGGATCTTTTGAGAGGAAAAAAAATATTCGTAAACCCTAATATACTAATCATGCACCACATAAATAGGGCTGTATTGATACCACAACATTTCTGCTGATCTCTCTTCTTTAGCTCCTGGCTACTGTTTTATTTGAAGAATAAACAACCAAAAAACTTCCAGTATATGCTAGCTTTACTGTTATCCTGAGAATAATGAGATGTGGTGGGCTTATAGAAACAAAAGCTGTTAGGGTATTAAGCTATCATTGTAGCTTACGTCTTTTAAAAATAGCTCATTAATTAGATGTGACTGGTTCAATACAGAGCCTCAAATAATAGACAGACATGAATAAGAACCCTAAGGCTCCTGTCTTAGAACAGGGTTTTTCTTCCTCTTACAAGACCTTTCCGTTTTTAGCAATGCAATAGCAGCCCTTGCCTAACCTTACTATGAAAATATAAGTTCCATTTTCCCAGGAAGTTTTGGGATAGTCAGGGTTCTCAAGCGGGATATGTAGGGGAGGCTGAGAGAACGTTGACAAAATCCTTTTCAACTTGAAAATGCTAATTTCTGGAAACTTAAACTCTTGCAGAAGTGCAGCTGTTTTGACCGTATTTTCATCATCAAACCTTCATGTGAACACTTCCCAGGGAATGGAGATGGATAAAAATAAGAGGAGGGGGTGGGGTGGGAAAAAACATGATAAACAGATACACAGTAACTCTTTACCTGGAATGTGAGACCCTGGTTTAGAGAAAGGACTTGAACTGGTGGTGTATTGTGATCCCCTAACATTTGGGCTCTCTGTCTTGCTTTTTCTAAGAAATCCACAACCGCTTAAAATTGTTTCCATTCTGTGATTCATATAATGCTGGAATCTAAAATACTTTCATAAGGTTTGTCTGATTTTGGCCAGGCCTACTGCCAGAGGTGTTAATCCTCAATGCTGTAGTAAAGACTATGCTCAGGTCACTGCAGCATCACAATCACCTTAATTTAATTAACCATTTACATACTATTTGATAGAAGGGTATATACTCTGTAACAACAACGCTTTTTACTCTTCAAAATACTGTGGCACTACATTAATGTTATATTAGAAGTCCTAGTATGATTTTGAAGGTGATCAAAGCTCTACGTATGCATTTTGAACAGTGCTAATGGTCACATTGGTGTGGTAAATCTGCCCCCCCCCCATCTAAATCAGTAAATGGAGAATGCAGTTGTTTACCTTCCGAGTTTTAAAAAAAATCAGGTTCTAATGAAGTATTAATTACTAAAGATGTTCTATACTTAATTGTGTTTGGGGAACAGAAACAGTAATGTAATTCTTCTTCATGATATAAAAATTTTGAAGGAAAGCACAAAATATATTTTGTGATGGGGAGCTGAGACTGAGTTTGTGCGAAGCCCCTGGTACAGTTTTTTGGCCTGCTGTATCTTGTTGAGATGCCTCATATCATTTATGTCACACTGCATAAAAGAACGACAATGATATAAATGGATATCATCATTGTCTTCAGTTCGGAAATTCAATGTGACAGGAAATGTCTAAAATAATCTTGGGGTAGGGGGAAACAATTCTTTTGCTCCTACTTAGCAGCTTCACTGCTTTTATATGAGATATGTGGATTGCCCAAGCACTCCATTAACATTTTAATGCTTATATGTGACTGATGTTATGCTATCATAATTCCATACTTCTCCTAACATATTTATAATTTATTCTGTTGTCCCTTTGACCATTTAGATCCAAATTCTCATCCATCCACACAGGGTTGTGCATTTGTGCACTATTTGCATACTAGCAATCTCCATTTGTGCAATGACATTAATACTTGGAAGTAAACTTGCTTCTCGGGGTGCAACTGGTATTTGCAGATCAAACAGAAAATCCAGCTTTGGTAGTAATTTATAAAATTATTTCTTGTGTTGTATGGTCTTTGGGGCTTGATTTTCATGGATGTTCTCTTCCCTTTGTTTCTCTAAAACTGCCTCTTTTTGCTTAGAAATGCTTATCTGCTTTTTTGCATTTGCAGAATTCACACTTGAGAATTGATGTGTGTTGCTCAGGGGGAATGACACACACTCAGATTTGCAGGTGCTTGTAAATACTTTATCTTTGCATGTGTGCATCCCACAAGATCTGTGCTCTTTTTTAAACAGAGACTGTTTTTTGAGCAACCTTTGTCTTTAGAGGCATTTAGCAACAGATGAGTAACTGCACTTCCAAAGTGGGAAATGAAGAGATTTTTCCCATAATTGTCATGGATTATAAGGATTAGTAGATTCAATAGTGAAGAAATGAAGTTTTTATTAATCATTTAACTGATCTGCTTCCAAACTAAATATGTACATTTCACCCAAATTTTGCCCTGGGGCTGAAAAACATACAACTTGCCTAATTTTGATCACACAAGTTTAAACTTGAGGTGATAGTATTCAAGTCAGGAGTGGGATCTAGATCTTTAGGATGCCATATGTATTACAACTGACCATTTGTCTTCAAGAGACATTAAATTCATTGCATTTGTTTTAATTGATCTTATTCTCCTTCTTGTTTGAGGAAGCCCTTGGGCAAAAATTGCGTGTTGTCAAGGAATAGAGCTAATTAATGTCATTAATTCACCACACAGAAAGTAAAAGCCCAGTGTCACAGATAGGAAAAGGGATGTCACTAGAGTAATTACTAAGTATTTTAAAAACCAGACTGAAAGCTGTAATAGCCATTGATTGCATAGATATCATAAGTAATGAGGAAAGGGATATTATGATAAACTGATGTTAAGGATGTCAATGAAGATAATTTTATGAATGATTCACCATCTGGGACCGAGGCTTAAATTCTCCAAATTAGAAATCTCTGAAGAAAACTCAGCCGTTGCACATTTTACTTGATTTTTTCTCAGGCATGAGACTGTCTTTTATCTCAGCAGCTGCTTGTTGAAAAGTTACACCCACTTTTTACTAACATATGTTGGTGTGATAGTATGTTAGTACAAAGTCTCGCTGGTGGCTTAGTGAGGTCACTCTTGCAGTGAGCAGTCCACAGCAGAGGCGTGAAATAGCTGCTGGTGCTGACGACTGTCCGTGGGCTTTGTTTAAACTGAAGCGGACTTGAAAATGTGTGTAGACTTGCTTCTGAGCTGACACCAGCACAAATGAAAAATACAGTTATTGAAATCAATATGGTTATACCAACATATTGTCAGTGTTGTTGCTTGTTACCGGATTGTAAGGACTGACCTTGTCCTATTTCTTCCTGTGATTTCAGTGAGAATGATGCCTCCACAGACCTAATTTACTAGTTTTCTGCCTGATCTATTTATATATTGTTTATATGGTTACATTTTATTAAAGACTGCCAAGGTCTCCAAGATACACACTTCTATGGAGAAAGGTGTTATGATAATTAATTTGCTTTCCCCATCTATGTGATGTTAGCAAAGCTCACAAAAGAAGTAGATAATTTTTTTTTCATAGTAATGAGCAGCTTGGATACAGAAATGCCCAAATTGTTACGCAATCACTGTAAATTGGCTATGGTCTCTGATATGCAAATTAATGACAGTTTTGATAGATGCATTTTTTTACTCATAGTGATAACCATTTTAATGACCTAAGATCATATTTTGGACACCAACTCAAGGATTACAGTGGTTCAAATTCTGGAAGTCCTTTGGAAAAAGTAAGGGCCATGTGATTAATTTCTTTCACTATTTTGTAGACTCGGTGATGATGTGGAAAACTACTTACGAATCATACTTAGTTCTTTTGAAGTTATGACACTTCCCCTGAAAATGTGAGGTTTGATATATTTCTCTGGGCATCACAGTGAGTTTCAAACTAAGGCAATAAGAGGAACGAGTCCTCTTGTTTCAGTTCTCCTGTTTCCTCCTGACTCCTAATAGAGTCCTCCTGTTTTCTGAAAGCTGCTTCCTTGCCCAAATAATACCTTAAATGACATTAAAACCATGATCAATACTTACAGTTGTGTTTTCTCTTCCTGTCTGCTAAGGTAATGATCTCTTTATCTGAATTTTATCTCCCAGCAATAAACTAATGTGTACTTTGGGCTACTCTGCTTTCCTAAATGCTGAAAATAAGACATCCTGGGAAATTTTAAAGAATGTAAGGTTAATACAGATGGTATTTACACTGGCAGTTGTGATACAGTTTCTATATGGGTTGCTATTCTGCTTTGGCTCATTCATCTACTGCTGTCCAAGGCAGTACCAAATACAGAGGAGCGAAATTTTGAGTATTATGAAAACAAATCAGTATGTGGGTACTATATCTAAGCAATGGTTATTTACCGGTATGATCCAAATGTGAAATAAAATTGGAATGGTAAACTTCTGGATAATGTCTATGCTACTATCAATGACTTTTTCCTTTATCATGTTCAAATACTGGTGTCAGAAAATAGAGTGAGGCAAATCCTCAAGAGGTTGTTTAGTCCATTCTTCTACTACAGGGCAGAGACAATATGTTTAAAAATCTGGCAATTCCACAACCTTTCCCAAACAATGAATTTTTTAATTAACTGATGTCACAACATGTTTATAAACCATCCCTGTCTTTTCTCTCAGCCTACCTTTACAACCTTTTACTACTCAAGTCAGAAGAACTAATACCTGAAACCCAGGTATTACTCTGGCCAGAATTAGGTCATGGTTTTTTGATAAATGTATTTAAGTTATTTCCCCTGAAAACTCTGGCAATAGTCTATTATTGCATTTTTAACTCTTTGACCTTGTTTCACAAGCCCACTGTGGCATTACTGTCATTTGGATGTCAAAACTTTTATCACTACCAGCCAGGCAAACCATGTTAGAGGCATGCTTAAGATACAGCCTTGAAATTTTGCTTTTGCATGGAAAATTTTGCATGAGCCAAAATTAGTTTTCTATTACCCTAAGCAGAGAAACTATGAGAGATGTTTAAATATAAAAGTACTAACCAGAATGTGCAAAAAATGGGAAGAAAGAAGTTTAAGGATGAATGAAGAACTGACAACTGAAAGAAATTTTTAACTTAACTTTGGGAGGTCTAGATTTATCTTCTTACATAACTCAGTGCAACATGTCATTGAAATGCACTGAGTTTTTTATTTTAGACAGAAATTTAACCTTGTTAAAGATATCTCTAGTTAAGTGAAGTTAGAAGGCAAAGCTGCAGCACTCCTCCTTTGCTGGATTCAGGTTACATTGTGTTATACTTAACAATAACAATTCAGTTGAGTCTTTAAGTATAAATATGAGAACAATTCTGTTATGTGCCCACTAGCCTTACAAAATAAAATAAATAAATAAAAATCCTGGGGGAAAAAAGATCAAACAGAAGTAAAAATATTTCCTGATAGATTGATTGAGGAGGTACCAAAACCACAGCATTGCTCTTTCTTAAAGCTGCACTCGTTCCCTTCTGGGAAGCTCATGTCAAATCTAATGGAATTCCGTCCTAAGAGTCTGCTGTGCCAATGCTCTCAGCCTCCTGCTTTAGTCGGGGCCCTCACATGCATTTACAGAATTGGATGATGCAGAAAAACAGTGAGAGAAGCCTCCGGGAAAACAGAGGGAGCAACAGTGTATAGTTCTGTTGACATTATTTCGTTGCTTGCTTAAACACTTGGGTTTTTTATAGAATTAAATTTGGTACCTGATCCTGTTTAAGAAATATATATTATTATGTTATGCTTGGCTTTTTCCAGGTCTGCTAGATGGCTGGTGTAAAATACGTGTTCATCTAGGATGCTATAATGATTTAAGACCTAATTATGTAGTTATATTCCTACAATCAGAGTTCAATAAAGTGATCAATTTCATAGCCCTTTTTTATAAAGATGACTTGCAATGTGGAAAAATCTCATAAAATTCTTTAGCAATCACACTTTCCAGCTAAACCAATGTCAATAGTGCCTGGTTGGTGTAATATATCTTCCAGCAATTAATGGAGCATACTTGTCTTACTCATTTCTGCTTAACCTATATTTCAGACCGATTTCTTTGTGTTTGTACATGCTCACCCACCATATTTTATAAAAACATATATTTATAATAATTTATTATACATACATATATATATATATATATATAAATATGATAGTTCACCAGTTTGTGATTTCAAAGCTGCAGCAATTTTCTTTCATTTCTTGCATAGATTGGGAATTTGAATCCCATTAACTAGCCTTGAAACTCTTACCTTTAGATTATTTTTTTGAAGTTCTGAAATTTTGTGAGAATATTACGCAGACCTTTTTTCTTAAACACACAACAAAGAAAAGCATCCTGGCAGTCTGCTGACTGGCAGCTCTGAGGCTGGGATAGTTATTTGCTGTTAAAACAGATCAGAAAACATGTACTCCTGAAATACTGTGATGTATGCTTACTTAAAAGCAGCCTGGGAACTAACCTTTGCTTGGATCCTAAAGGAACTAGGATGCTGTGCCGCCTTAGTAAGTTATTACAAATGTTTAAGTTATTGCCTTCTTAGGAAGATATTCAGTCCATCTGGAGAAAGCAGATAAAGTGAGACCCATTAGAGCAGTACCCCAGTCCTGACTTTCATGTTCAGTGGGTCTGACTTTTATATTTATTACTGCTTTTTATCCAGGAAAGTCATAATTCTTAAAACAGTAAGAAACACTATAGGAAAAAAAAAGAGTGACGTGCAAATTGGCATTTTAATTAATGATAGACTAAACCAGAACCTGCCTGTGTATATACAATCTCAAAGTGAAACCTGATTTTAATCTACAGATGTGTACAGTAGAAATACCTGGGCATTGAAAAATAGACCTGTGACCACTGATCCAGTTGGATGAAAAAAACCTAGGAAGGTTGGGTGAAGCAGCTGCTGTTGAACTTAACATTATATTGGTAATCACAACTGGCTGGCAATTTGCTGGCAGGGCTCCATTGCCCAGATAATAATTTTCCCATGCAAAATAACGTAAGAAAGTCTGGACATGCAGCGCTACATACATTTGAAAGCCTGTCCCTTTTCCTTTTAACATCTGCAACTTTTGCATACACATACTGAAAAATGCAGCACCAAGTGTTTTTAGTTACTGTTAGCTTTGTCATCAATAAATGTTCCTGGGCCCAAAATGTCCCTTCTTACCTTGAAAAATAGCTTTGATTTTCAGAAGCAAAGTAAATATCTGGGGGGAATCCACTAAACTGAAAAAGAAAAATGGGTAGGAACCATGACATTGGGTTTTTCCATTAATGATTACCAAGACTTGAATTTTTCACTTTGTTATAGCTACTCCTATAGATCGTAAAGGAAAGTCTTTAAGTGATAAGGAAGATCAGTACATTTGTTCAATTCAAAATACAGTCTTGAAATTAAATCCTCTAAAAAGGAATCAGAAGATACCATAATACATTTGAACCTTATCTTCCTGAATGGAAGATCTTTTCTTCATCTGCAGAAAAGAAAATGAATTTGAATAATTCAAATTAGCTGTTTATTTCAAAAGTACATTATGATTGATTTTTATTGTTTTCAGTTAGTTTTGTTTTGTCTAGAGAAAAATAGCCATGATGAAGGTCTAAAGAGCATTTTTTTTTTTCCTTTTCATTACACACCCTAAACATTTAAGGCATCAGTTTTGTTTCACCTAACTTTAACCGTGCAAAACCAGGCATTTAGTTTAATTTAGCCATTTAGACTCCTTGTATGGTTTATCAAAAATCTAGGAATCTTCAGAGGGGTGATTCACCCACTTGTATTAAAAGCCAACTTTAGAATAAGATTAATCACCCTGTCTATCTCCTTCCAGTTATATAATAATTTAAAATAGCTGAGTGAAGTATGATGAATCCTACCCATGCTGACTGAGTCCATGCTCTCTTAACTAATTCATCACATACCATACAATTAAAAATGCTGCTTCTAGAGCCCAACAGACACACATATGAGGCAGCTTTCTTCAGAGCGGGCTTTCCATTGCCGTTTCTAACCTAGGCTGTAATGTATGTGACTCTTTTAATCAGTGTTCATTAACAACTGATCCTGTTCGCTTTTTTCTGGAGAACTTGCAAATGAATCAGTAGATTATATTTTATGTTTTCTATTATTTTAATTTTCTTTCAATTTAAAATTCTTCACTGACTTTAATTAAACTTGCCCTAGGCTTGGAAACCTACAAAACTTTTTAATAAGCTGACTTCTGAACTTGTCATGACATAATAATAGCCTAATGATATGGGTATATGGTACACTATATATTTAATCATCTAAAATGTGACTTTGAATGATACAAACATATTATGTGGTTAAAGAAAAAGTTTTATTATATTGACACCTCCCTATTGCAAGTACAGATAAAGCATGTCAAGCAAAACTGGTTTATATTTTTCAGGAAAATCCAAAAATGAGGGCAAATCTAATCATGCTTGAGGGAAATTTTGGTTATGCTCTAACAGAATCAAAAGTATCTAAGCAGTCACTTTGGGCATTGAACAGGCATATCTGTATTTGCTGCCTTTTGGGTGTCACTCTTGTATTATGCCTCAGTAGAATCATTACACTGCATGTTGGTATTGTTAATAGTACTTCTCAAGCAAGCAGAGTAATGACTCTATCAACATTTTTGCAGTATAATTCTAGATCTTTTGGTATAAAAAGCCCAATTTTTCTCACTTTAGCAGGGCATTTATTAATCAGTAATTTTTCTTAACTGCTATTTTTGAATGATTTATCATCTTTTGTAAGCTTAAGAAAAAAATAAGTAACTGACCCAAAATACACTGATGTTTTAGTCTGTGAGTTTATATTATGGGCCCTACATAATTTTTTTTTTTTTTAAACAAAAAATCATACATGTAATGAACAATTAATTGTATCCTAGTGAGCGGGGACTAAGAAAATAATTTAGGACTCGGGGTAGATAATCAACCGAACGTCAGTTCATGGGGAGAATTTTGGTAAGGAAACAGATGTGATTCTGAGTGTATAAATAGCAGAATGAAAAGTATAATTCTATTTACTGTCTTTGGCATTTGTGGTATTATCACTGGAAGTCATTATCCATTTCTAGTATTCATTGTTTAAAAATGCCACTTGCATATTGCAAAGAGATTTTAAAAAGTGTTACAAGACTTTAGCAAGAATTTTTTTTACAATGAGAAACCCAAGAAGCTTTATCTGATGAAAGGTTAAGAAGTCTTCTGATTTTGTTCTTGTTTCACGAAGGAATATACTCTGATAAAGGAGAACTTATTTTTATTTTAATTTTTCAAGCATGGCATGGTTTGAAAGCTGAAGGAGACAAATTGAAACTAGAAATACTGTGATATTTTTAGAGTGTGAGGCTGCTTATATGTCCCTAATGGCAAGGAAGTACTTAACCTGGGAAGCAATCAGAAGCTGAAATAATGAACTCCTGCAGGCAATCATAGAATCATAGAATGGTTTAGGTTGGAAGGGACCTTTAAAGATCATCTAGATCCACCGCCCCTTTCATGGGCAGAGGCATCTTTCACTGAGGTTGCTCAAACCTCCATCAAACCTGACATTGGGCACTTCCAATGATGGGGCATCCACAACTTCTTTGGGCAACCTGCTCCACTGTCTCACCTCCCTGATCGTAAAAAATTTCTTCCCTATATCCAATCCAAATCTGCCCTCTTTCAGTATAAAACTGTTGCCCCTTGTCCTGTCACTACCAACGTTGGTAAAAAGTCTTTCTCCATCTCTCTTTTAAGACCCTTTTAAGTATTGAAAGGCTGCAATAAGGTGTCCCCATAGCTTCGTCTTCTCCCAGCTGAACAATCCCAGCTCTCTCAGCCTGTCTTCATAGGAGAGGTGTTCCATCCCTCTGATCGTTTTTGTGGCCCTCCTCTGGACTCACTTTAACAGGTCCATGTCTTTCTTGTACTGGGGACCCCAGAGCTGGACACAGTACTTCAGGTGGGGTCTCACCAGATTGGAGTAGGAGGCGAGAATCAGTCCCCTTAACCTGCTGGTCATGCTTCTTTTGATGCAGCCCAGGACACCATTGGCTTTCTGGGCTGCAAGCGCACATTGCTGGCTCATATCCAATTTTCCATCCACCAGTACCCCCAAGTCCTTCTCCGCAGGTCTGCTCTCAATCCATTCATCCCCGTGTCTGTACTGATATTGGGGATTTCCCTGACCTAGCTGCAGGACTTTGCACTTGGCCTTCATGAGGTTCACATGGGTCCGCTCCTCAAGCCTGTCAAGGCTGAAAGAACAGAAGAAGAAAAGAGAACATCTCTGAAAGTAAGCAAATGTGGAGAGGAGCTGATCTTCAGGAAACATCAGCAGAGTTTGCCAGAAACTGGTAGATAAGACACCTGGAGACAGGATGGGTGGACTGGGAAAGACTTGCCTGCTCAGTGGAAGAGAAGGTGCTTCTTGCTGTGCTTGGTTTGGACAAGGCTGGGAGAGCTGGTGCATTTCCCACCACTTGAATTCCTTAACCTAGATCAGGCTTCTACCTAAGGGATGTACTCTGATCCATAGCTGTAGGTTTGAGGCAGGAGTCACATGATCAAATACTTTGGTATTTGTCAGGCAGGATGTCACCCTTCTTTTGGTACTTGATATTCCCAGGGCCACTTCCGGAATATCTGAATTTCCTGCACTATATTAATATGCTGAATGGATTTTTATAGCTCTTACTGCATTGTAGGTTGTTATGTATTTGTTAAGGAATTTTTATTTCACACGCTTACAGAATGTTCCCCAGGGGCTTTCCACTTTCAGTGGAAAGTTGCTCTAGTGGGAGACAATGATATTTTAAATTGGTAGGATTTCACTGCTCTTGCTTTTAGACAACATGTTGTCAGCAGGATATCTCTAGCTAAAAGAGAAGAATAGAGTGCGTCCTGTAACATTACATCTCAAGCCCAGTAGATCATTTCAGGAGATGCATCCTAGCTAGCAAAATATGCTTCCACTGTTATAAATTAAAAGTGAATTAACTTAACTAGATTGACTTAATTATGAGCAGATTAAGAAAGGCTTAGCCATCCATTTGCTCATTTCCATTCATCAGCAGTTGACATAAATCCACAGGAAGTTTGCTGTGTAGAAGATAAATGCATTACCATTTTACTCATTTGTTCTTCAGTCCCATTTAGTTTTCTTTAAGGCAAACAAAGGCAAATCGAAGTTTGAGCTTGGAAGTTACTTTCATGTAGCAAAAATGTGAGCACAATGAACTATATTCCTGCATCTTGCCTTGGAACACCAGAGAGTGTAATTTAAGGAGTCTTTACTGTTTGAAATAAGTTAGGCAAACCAATCCCTCCTGCCAATGGGCTTACAGTTTGTCACCTGAATCCTTTCTGAAAATGATATTTCAGACTCAGAAATATCCAGCCTGAGATGACAGGCATAATCCCTTAATGTTACTTTTTTTATGGCATAGGTTCTGTACCTGCAGCATGGCCAGAGGGATGACAGAAATGTGGAAAGTGGGCAATTACCTGACTTCCTTGGGTAGAAATCTAGGTATGTTAAAAACATAAGAGTTTTCATGGTAAAACTTGTGGGCCATCTGTTTTAATACAGCACATAAAATGAAATCAAACTACCCCACCCTGATATGGCTGAGATACACAGGTATATATGTTCAGCAAGAACAAGGGAAAGTTTATTTTAGTGTCTCTCCTGCTACTTTCTCTCTGCCTGATTTATAAGCATTTTCTGGGGAAAAAATAATTTTCAATAATATTTTAAAGAACCACAGTTTACTTTAAATGTGTTATACTTTTAAAATTGTAATATTTACCATGTGAACAGAAAAAAAAAATAGGATTAAGCATCAGTAAAAAGAAAACCCAAACAATGGACTTTCCTATTGGGGGACTAACAGGAGGAATGCTTAAAATGAATTTATTAGTTAACGTTTTGTATGTCAGTGATTTGTCACGCTAGCGTCTGATGTGTACTTTGAATTATGTCCACAACAGTCTTGTGCAGCAGATTACACTTTGTTCTAAATGTAAAATTTATTTATGGCCAAGATGATTGACTGTGTTTAAAATATAGTCATGATAAATAGAAAGAAAATTAGGTCGTGTTGACTTCAAGATTATTGAAAGCCCTTCAGGTTAATAAAATTGTTCATACAATGAATATGCACTGTGGATAGAGATGAGAGACTTGGGAATCTCCTTGGGAAATTCCTTACTTTAAAAATGTCATGAGTTTTAATGTTTATAAATAAAAATAAAATCATTACACTTCTCATCCTGAACTGCCTGATATTGAGCAAGAGTCCTTCACAAACAACTTCATCTTCTATCTGTTCAATATGTTGGAGAATTGTTTTGTTATGTTAGCAAAAATTTAAACAGTTTTAGCTAATCTTATGTACAAGATATTGAAAGTTTGAATAATTCTTCTCAATTTTCCATTATAAATAACTTAGTACTT
Organism: Haliaeetus leucocephalus; assembly: GCF_000737465.1. NCBI lineage: Eukaryota > Metazoa > Chordata > Aves > Accipitriformes > Accipitridae > Haliaeetus > Haliaeetus leucocephalus. The sequence continues at coordinate 2,261,962 of NW_010973199.1, forward strand.
AGAATTCCACATTAAAAAATTATAACTTCTGCATATCTTTATGTGGTGATGAAACAGCAACTTTCCTGTTTCTTGAAGGAAAAAAAAATGAATTAAAAAAAAATTAACTACATTGAAGTAAGAATTTTGATACTATAGGGTGTAAACATTCAGATGCCAGGCTAAAATTTAGGATTGGAGAGAAAATAAAATAATGAAAGACTTTCAAAGACTACCAGAATAATTTTCTTAGCAATATTCTTTACTGCAGCCTTCTCTTATCCCTTTCCGCTCACTCAAAGACTTTTGGCTTTAGCCCCATGATTCCAAATACTTATACAGAAGGCATTAAGGATGGAAAAAGATGTTAGATCGTTCTGTCCTCTTCTCTGCAACTTTCCATTTAAGAATTGAGATAATTGGTTTGTGTGGGACAAAAGTCAATGTGAATCCAAAATGACTACAAAAAACAGTTGAGATGTCCAGTATAATTTGAAATATTTGGTTTTTAAGCGTTTTTATCCTGGGAATTAGTATTATCCTAAGCACATAGTGAAATTTTCTACCCTTCTGCTTGTCCTTCCTTTTATAATTACTTCAGATTTTATGCTACAACAGACAGTGTTTGTTTACTTGTTTTTCAATCTGTAGCAGATATTTTTTTCTTTGCCTTCCCCTGAAAGCATGCAAAAAAATGCTCATCAAAAATCATGGCTTTCATTTTTAAATTGCAGTCATTTGACTGTTCCTAGAGAACAAGTGCTGGCAACAAAAGGAACAATCTTTTTGCCTAGATAAGCTTCTTCTGATTTGATATGGACTGTTAGATGCAAAAAAAATAGCTGTATTTGACTTCCCTGTTTCATGAACTTGAGACTGTCCTCAAATTGGAGTTGGTGTACAACAATCATGTTTTGCTATTTTGTGATAGAGTCTACGCTGCCAAATTGAGCAAAAGTTCCTTATTAGAAACCAATTTATCACAATTTCTGTATTCAGACAAACTTCTGATGGAAGATAATGGCTTTATCGGTTTCATTTATCCATTACAATGATGACTGGGAAATTACAACTATTCAAAAATCTACCATATATGTTGTATCGTAGGATTATCAAGCATCGGAACAGGCTGCCCAGGGAAGTGGTTGAGTCACCATCCCTGGAGGTGTTTAAAATACATGTAGATGAGGCACTTAGGGACATGGCTTAGTGGTGGGCTTGGTGGTGTTAGATTAATGGTTGGACTCGATGATCTTAAAGGTCTTTGCCAACCTAAACGATTCTATGATTTTATAGTAAAATTTTTAATAATTTGCCTAGTCCTTGTGTTACTGTTTTTAAGGCATTCAGTTCAGCTATGGTCTAGAGAAATCTTTTCTCTGTCAAAATGTGTGCGGATCAATGAACAAGGATGTAAATCAGCATGATATAGACTGCACATAAGTCTCAGTCATTTCCATGTATATATCTATATGGATTCACTTTCCTCTTCTCTGCATTGAAACTGAAGTGCATCCTAGTCTTAGTATAAAGCTCTTTGTCTTTTAAAGCTCCAGGCAAGCGTGTTTGTTCTTTCCCCAGCTATTGACATTACAAGAAAAAATCATTAGCTTATTTGGTAAGCCTTGGAAAGCACAGTCTAAGGAATGTCAGTGTGTCCCTTATTACACCCACAAAGTCCACAGGGTGTCTTTGAAACTGTACTCAAAAAACCAAAGGATGTCTTTGTACCGCTGTACCTGCGGAATTCCTTTGCAAAGAGGAAATGTGCAGTAAAGTTTAACAAACCACCATTTTGAATTTTGAAGCCTTTCTAACTGGGATTTATTTGATTGGCCTTTGTGTGAGTATTACACAGATTTTTATGCGCCTATTTCTGCAATTTAGTATTAAATATAGTGACAGTAAAAGATAATATCAGAGATTTTTGTTGTTGTTTGTATTATATCTGAAATTGATAAAGAAGTCTTGTGTTTGTGGATTTTGTTGACTACATATTGTCTGCATTTGATATTTCACTGCATATAAAACTTGGAAAACCAGACCTTGGATTTCTCAAGGTTTTCTTAAGCTGAAACAGGATTTGTCTGAGGCACTTCTAATATCTTGCACAACAGCAGAAGAGTAAAAATTGATTAATTTTTTCTTATTTCTTGCAGAAATATGATACGTGTGACATACTTATTAATATGAAATGGGTTAATGTAATAGGTCATAACAAACAGCTTTAATGGTTCATTAATACATTCTTGGGGGCCGTTAGGAGGCCAGATAAATGGAGTTTCATGCCTTTGAATACCAAAGGTGTACACTAATGTTCTGGTAAAATTTCACACAAAGTGCCTAATGGTGCTAAAATTGGTAATAAGTAAATAGCTGAAGGTTTAGATACTGTGTGTAGCTCAAGAAAGCTTCCAGAGTTTATTCTCGTTACTCCAAGGTTAGCACAACCTTTTACTCTGTGGTTTGGTCTAGAAATCTAGAGAGTATATGAGGATGTGGTTTATTTGCTTGCTTTCTGAGGTTTTCAACAATTCTGCTTTATTGTGAACAAAGCCTTACAATGAAATATCTTTCTGTGGTAGGATGGAATAATTAGCACTCTCCCCCTCCGCCCCCCTTTTTTTTTTTCTTTTTTTTTAAATGCAGTGCATCCAACCTTAACTTGCTTCCTTTGTCTTTAAATGTATGCAGTTTTATATTAATTGATGTTATCTTAAAATAACACTTTTTTTTTTAAATTCAGAACCTTTTTAGATTTCACTGAAAAAAATCTATGAAAATTTTCAATGAAAAGCCACAAAATATTTTCATTGAAAAAGATTTTTGGTTGATAGCTCTCATAATAAAAATATTTTTGCTTAACTCTATTTTTAAGTTCTGGCATGAAGAGTCATTTGATAGGCATTTCATTATCTTTAAAAATATTTACTACAGGAGTTTTTTAAAAAATACAAGTAATATTAGAAAATATGAATTCAGCAATAACATATCCTAAGTTCAAATCTGGTTACATTAGTTATATCATGCTATGAGACTCAAGAGAGCTTTACAGTTAAAATATATTACTAAAGAATATTATTTTCTCACCATGATATGAAGCAATTCTTAAGAAGAGCATTGAATTTTGTACATTAACATGTACATTCCATGGCAATTTAAAGACAAAAGGTGAAATTTGTTCAGCAGAAGTAAATGACAAAAGTTCCTCAGTTGTCAGTTTTTGACCTAGAAGAAGGAAACCGTCTACATGAACACTGTGGGAATATTTAGATAAGCAGAACGTTATTAATTATACAGGACTTGGAGTCTAATGCCTGCAACATATCGCAGGTGAGATGTATTACTGCAGGTGGTAAAGACTATGTTTTTGTATATTACCATGCATCACTGATTAGATTTAGGTCGCTGTAGTAGGAAATGATCATTATAGACTTAGATGGATAGCCTCATGCTCTCTTTGTGGTGTTTTGAATCATTAGGCTGCTCTTCTGAATGTTGTTCATTACTTCACATTCTCAATCATGGAATGGATGGTGTACAGGTGGATTTTAGCTCCCATGCATAGCTTGACTGGAGCAATTTATGATCTTCTTTTATAAAGCTTATTGTAGCTGTAGGGAGCCTGTGTAAAAAAGTCTGAAGCCTTTTTAATATGTTGGATTATATATGTAAAGAAAATCTTCTTAATGTCCTGGCAAATATACATGCCTTTTTGCAAAATACCAGAAGAGGGGTTTTGGTTTTGTTTCTGTTTTTAACTTTGCTTTAATAGTTTAACATCTGGACATAAGTTGTAAATATGATACTGTGAATAAACTGTTTTCTGGACAGATTTTTGAAAGGGTCATGAGAGATCTATCAGAAATTATTAGCCTTGCTTTGCTTAATGAAACACCGTTCCTCATTCATTTAAAGATCTTTATCAGATTATCAGCTAGTGGAAATCAGTTTAGGTGCATGAATTTCAGGAGAAGTTTTTTCAAGAAACCAACTCATGATTTTGGTGATTACCTGTATTTATACCTGTATTTATTCAAGAACTATTTATGAAGCTGAACTCTAAGCCATGACATGATTTTGTTCTTCTGATAGAGAGCCATCCTAAAGAAAAAAGCAACAAGAAATTAAAGCAAAGCATAAAAAGAATGCAATGATCAGAACAGGATTTTATAATCTTAAGATACAAAATGTCACAGTGAGAAAGAGAGTGAAAAAAGAGCAACAGAAGGCAAAATGTGAAATATCATCTGACAGGTATGAGGGACAATCTTGCATAATCATCAGGTGAGACCACTCCAGCTGAAACTTGGCATGTGAAGGCATATACTCCGATTGCAAGAAGAGAGGTGAAAATTCTCAGTCTGGCACCTGTACACCTGGAGAATTCACAGTGATTTGAAGAAAACCTGTAAACCCTGCAGAACTGCATATAATGCTTTCAGATATCAGAGTGTGGGTGAGAATGCAACAGGAGCTTTAGAGTTTTGTTGAATACAAACTGGCAGGTAGTTGGAGATAAGTAGCAATATCTATGGTATTATCAGTTACAGGAGCAGAAAGACTAACTAACTGGTTAATTTGTGTGGCATGCACAGAATACCTTTCCCTAGTGGCAACAGGCACCAGTTTTTGTTTACTTACTGGGAGTAACCACGATCATGGTATCATAGCCAGAGGTCTCGCTGGATGATTAAATCGTTGCCTTAGAGCTATATTGTAAGAATTTGACAGAGCTGGCAGTGGTCCAACTACTTTAAAGTCTTTCAGGTAACCAAACAGGAAATTTTAACAGGCCCAGGGTCAAGGGCGGTAAGGATGCTGTGACAGTAACAGTGCTGGGAACAAGCCACACACAGAGAGAAAGCTGTGAGAAGGAAAGGGCCCAGCTTCTGCTTTTCTATACATACTGCACACTACCAGCTGAATATCAAAGCAGGACAGTGCTCAGCTGTGACCAACCAAACAATATTTTACTTGGAAAGTTTAATCCTTGCTAAGGCTAGATACACAAGTTGCAAATGTGAGTAACATTTTTAACATCCAAGTGAAAAGGCAGTCATGAACAGCTAGCAACTTGTCATGTGCTACTCTGCTGAGCTTAACTCCTGTGCTGGAGAAGCCTGTCAGGACAATTTTTAAAGGCATCCTTTTTAGGAGATGAATCTGCCTTCCTTTCCCACCTAGGTTCAGATACTTGATTTGAGGAGTTGGGGAAATAGTGAAGAGACTGCATATCTGACTTTTTTTGAGGAAAAAAAAATATATATACACACACTCTTTTATTTCATTTGGCCTCTGCTTTTCTACAGTTAATTCATTTAATGAAAGATAATGATGAGCTTTGAGAGTGTATTTTCAGCCAGGGATGTGAGAGAAGAAGTCAGCAGCTTTTATCATAGCATGGAGTATAAGATGCTTTCAACTAGATCAGCCAGTCAGGAACCAGTTAAAACTGTTTTAACTAGTTCAAACTAGTTAAAACCTTTTTCTTCTTCAACAAATGTGTCAGTAAAGCTCCTTTAAAGAGTGAAATTTCTGTGAATACTGAGAGACATAGTTCCAAGTGATGAGCTATACAGCCGTAGCGGATCAGATGATACACAGTGTATGGTGGCGGTCCTGACTTGCACTCTCAGGTTTCATGAGGTGGAGAGGGGAGTTGTGTAGGTGGTTGGTAAAGAAAGGAAAGAGTAAAAAGGCTGTAAGCATCTACACACAGGCTGTACAGTGGAAAGCAGTGATGAGGGGATGTTTTAGTTCACTGTGACTGTTTTGAGTACCAAAACTACACCAGTGCTGCAACATGGGGCTTGCTGAACCTGACCCAGCAGTACTGACAACAAAGCTGTGCTGGTTGTGGAGGTTGTGCTGCTAAGCTACAATGCACTACACTGTGTGGGTGTGCTGGCTTCTCTGAAGTAGCTCAGGGGATACCTTCCTGCAGTCTTTCCTTCCTAGATGTGTTGGGAGAATCAGCTATAAATATGACCTGAGACTTCCTTGGGCTGTAGAAATAGCAAAAAGGCCAGACGTGTTTCAAGAAAATGGGATTTTTTATTAGGCATTAATGCATTATTAATTTAATTTACTAAGATTGCAACTACATGCTTCATATAATCAAGTTTATCCTTAAAAAGGAACAAATCTGAAAGGGCTCCAGATAACTGCAGAGGTTATACTAGTCTAGGAATCTGAAAAGGCTTTGTAGTATTTTCCTGAATAGGAAATCACCTTTTTGTTTCTCTTATTTTATGGGGATTTTGGTGGGTGATAAGGCCATTGTTCTAAGGGTATGTGATACGGGCATGGAAAGCAGCAATATTTGAGTGAGCTGAACTGATGGAGTTTTTACTGTAAGAGAAAGCAGCTGAAATCTGACAGCCTATGGTTACAACATAGTATTCTTTCTCTGGGGGTAGGATCCTTCCTTGAAGCAATTTTTGTAACTCTTTGGCAGTTTCTGCAAGATCAGCATCTAGAGTCTTGTCCTTGTAAGGATTTGGGAGGAAATTTGTCTGTAAATTATCTTTTTATGACATCAGTCAATGTGATTAAAAGCCTCAAGCACTGGTCATGTATAGTGTTAGCTGAAGTTTACACAATGGGATCAACAAATCCTAAATCTTCAGCTCTTTGGACTTAACACTACCTATAGATACATGGATGCAACTGTGACTGAAGCTTGTGCAAGTTGTAATAATTAGCACAGGCTGTGTCCCATTGTACTTGCTGAGGTTATGGTAAGCAGAGATGACTGCCATCACACTTTGGTTTTATTGCCTTTTAAATCACACCAAAATTTGGATCAAAAAAATTGCTCTTTTTTTGTAAGGGGATTTGGTCTGCTCTGATGGCTGCAGAGGGAAATACTGATTTTTACCCCTACAGGGTACAGAAGTCCAACTTTCTTACAGGGAAATAGCAAAAGGAAATGAGAATCTGTACAAGACCTTTCCCAGTTTATGTCTGCCAGATATCTGTTGCATGTACCTAGTGCAGTAACAAAACGGTACAGCATTTCCTCTAACCACCTGCAAGAGTGATCAAATTATTTTAGGCAGGTAGAGCTACAACTGGCAAATTAGGTTTTTTAAGTGGTCTTTGAAATACTTCATGGTAGCAGTTAAGTCTTCATATTGCATTGTGGTTATCAGTGAAAACACTAGATTTACAGACACATTTAAAATAACAAACTTGGGCGTGATGGTAAGTAAGCACACAATGCTGTAATCTGTGGCTATTATTAGAGACTTCACAAGGTTTCAAACAGCTGGGAAGACTCTGCTTCCATTGAATACCTGAGATAACCTATGGCTATATGAATTCCAGTATCTGCATTGAATCTAGGTACTAAACTTTCCATTATGAATTATTTTTTAAATGCTGTAGTCTTAGATTTTGGACACCTGGACATAATCAGATGAGTCTGATAACCCAATCAACACTTTCTCCAAATCAGTCCTAAAAGCTTATTTTTGCACATGCTGAATAGCACCAGGAGCAAGATGGCTTTATATTTGTCCTTTTTGTGTGTGTGTGTGTGTGTGTCTTTTTTTCAACCCAGTATTGCTGGGTTTAGCCCTCTTTCCAGGTATGCCTTTTGCCAACTCAGGATGTGTGACTTCATCTCTAGGCAATTCAACAGGTCCCTGCACTCCATGAGCTTCCAATAGGCCTACTGACATTTAAATCAGATAAAAAGTACCCTTTGTGACAAGCAGGTAATCAGGACAGTGTCATTACTATGGTTGAGTGTGAGTTGAGAGAAGAATGGTATCTGGTTTTGTTGCCCAGCTGTGAAAATAGTATCTTTTTTATGATTTCAACCCAAACCAGCATATTAAATGTTAAAAGCCTTGATAACTGTGGCAAAAGAAAAAAATGTGGGTTTATGTTTTTATGTGACTCTCATTGTACAGTGATAAACTATAAAGATTTATTTTAGAAATTTTGAGCCAAACACATTTATAAAATCTCTCTTTTATTTGCATTTTTTTAAAACTTTTATCTTGTTTCCACAATGCAAATCAGTTGCAAACCTGATTTAAGTAACTAGTTAAACAGAGTTTGTCTTCCTTATGATACTGAAGGAAGAAGCCAGTATTGTTTGATGAATATGTCTTTTAGTCATTACATAATTTAGTTATGTAGGGAAGATAATGTCGAGATTTGAAGAATGTCTAATATTAGCATTTTTCATTATATCGCTTACTATAATGAAGTATTCCAGTACCATGAGCTCAGATGTCTTGAGTCAGACCCCCAAAGAAGCCTTTAAATTCTAAGATTAAAAATACTCTTGGAGAAATTCTTTTGCACCATCTGTTTTTTTGAATAGCGGTTTGGCTGCATATGAAACCTTTTCTCTGTGGCTCTGAGGATTCAGAACTTTTTAAGGAAAGCTAAAAAGATTCTCCCATGTTTACATGAACCTACTATCTGGGATCCAAAAAGAAGTTTTGTAAGATTAGCCATAAAATTTCAGTAATACTAAAAATGTTAGTGGTATTTCTACTTGTAATTTTTGGAATGTGAATTTCTCATAGCAGTAGACAAGATTGAGATGTACAGTCTCAAGCTTTACTGCATTAGCAATATGGCCTGTGTTATTCACTAACATCAATACAGAACCGTACCTGTAAAAATGTGTTCATGAAGTCTACTCATCATCAGTCTCCTTGAATGGAGAGATTAGCCATTCAGAGAATATATTGTTCCTCTCATACTGATTTGTTATGCTGTTAAAAAAAATTGTGCTCATTTGTCTTCAATAAAAGTAAATTACTTCCCCAGATATCAACAGCTTCTGACATGCTCCATGTAAACAGGTGAAAAACCTTTTATACTAGGCAAAAGAGTCAGTGAAAAAAAATTTAGTTATACACTTTCACAACAACCATAAAGGTATAAAATTAGTATAGACATTGTTATATAAGTTTCTGAAAGATTCCATGGACAGACCTCCTGGAAGGTCAGCATGATCTGAAGTAGGGTCTTTAAAAAGTGGGAAGCATGGGAGTAGGTATATAGGTTATAGGTGTATTAAATGACTTCACTTCCAAATTTAAGTCAGTTCTTCAGTAAGGCTGTGACTTATAAACTGCTTGTAAAACATTGTAAATTAAAATTACTTCTTAAATGTTTTATAGATATAGTATTAATATTGTTTTATGTCTTTGGAGATTAATAGCTGTACAATTACATGAAATAACCATGGCGACAAAGTAAATTTTCACTGGGCACCAGTTGCTCACTAATGGTTGCTGTAATTACAAAGAAACAAGACAATAAAAACCCAGAAATTATTTGTTATTCTTTGACTTCAATACATTAATTATTGTCATGCAGAGTTGAAGGACTCGGGAATTTCAAGGATTTTTTTCCTTGCTGCAGCACATCAGACTTCTCAGTAACTGCTCTGTAGTCTGCCCTATCTTTTCAGCACAAGGTAATGCTTTAATGAGTAACATAGTATTTGCTGTGAATTGTATTAGACTGTTTTGCATTCTAGAAACATCAAACAATAAGACATGACAAGGTCATGAGGCTGAAATAACATTACCTTGGATACTTTGGAAAATCTAAAGCTGTGATTCAGACAGGGACGTCTCTTCCTTGATGCCTCTCTCCAAATTTTTTGTGATAATTGAAGCATGACCTGAAGCTCTGTGTCTGTGTACGTGTGCATGGTTGTGTGAGTTAGTTCATTTTCAATGTAGACTGTACAAAAGAAATCTAGCTACAAAATGGGTTATGGATATTTAACAGTTCGTCTTTGAAGCTATGTCCTCTCTAAACAACAGAGTTTAAGCTGCAGCTGAAGCACTGGAAGGAAGGCCTTTTGTGATCCCTGTCAACTGATGGAAATCAATATTAGGAAATGCCCTGATATACTTTTAACCTGCTTAATTATTTTAATTATCACACAGCTTATTGCATTCAGGAAACGACAGGAAATAGCTTAATGTCAAATAGGTTCTTGTTCAGCAAGATGAACTAGACTCATGGATGACTGAGAGTACATTGGTACTAAGCTGCATGTGAAAGAAAATGTTAAGTGGAGTTGGGTTAGAGAAGAAAATGACATTTATGTTTCAGCTGTCTGTTAACTAAATGTTAATGGACTAATGTCTGTGTCATGACAATCCCAATGAGACACAGTTAAAGACGCAGATGTGTCTTGTTTGAGAAATCTTAAATTATCTGTGTGCTTTCAGAACACCCTCATAATTCATGGCTTTTGGCTATGGGTTCGTATGTTTCCCTTAGATGGGAAAATGTTTAGTTACTTCATTTTCTTGTAATCCATTGTTTCAACTATGATTATGTGACAATGTTTTCTTTTTTGCTTGCTTTCTGTTCATGTTATTCTAGCAATATATAATTTCTGGAAAAAGAATGAAGGCTTAGACATGGAATACCACAATCAGTACATGTCGTATTAACACGATGAATCACATTTTGGTATTTGAGAACTGTGACCATGGTCTAGGTTAGCTAAGGGAGTGACTATTACCCTTCCCCTCTGATTCCAAACTTTGTCTTTATATTTAAAAATAGCATGGTGAAAAAGAAGCTGATGACAGATGCTGTGAGTTACTGATATTCACCAAAGTTTTTTCTTTATCTGAAACACTTTATCTTAGTGTCTTTTGACTTCTGAAGTCCACAGAGGTGTGTTTGTGTCTGCTTGGCACGTTTTCATCCTGGCCTGAAGTAAATGCTCAGACTGGAGTCTGAAGTGGGAGAGCTGTAACTCATATCTGCCTTCCCATATTCTGTAAGCGCAAGCTGATGAGAAAAGCCTGGTATCATCTGAAAGACACTCTGTCAATTGTCAGCTTGGTAGGCTCTTACCTGAAAAGTTTCAGAGTGCCAGAAGTGAGATGCAGAGTAGAAACTATGCTGCAAGCCTAAGTGAAAAAAAGGAGGAGCCTTATAAAACCAGAATTTCACACAAAACCTGGCCAGAACTCTTTGAAAGATTAAAATGAGAGAGAGAGAGAGAGAGAATTTGAATATTTATACTTGTATCTATTGTAATAGGTTCACTGCTATAGAATGATGTATGAACATTAATCCAGGAAGGGAACAGGTGGGGGGGGGGGTTCATGTATAATGCACAGTGTCCTAGGTAGGATCTACCTAGATAGGACCTGATGAACACGGCAAGTGACCCCAGTGGAAGTACTGTGTATTCAGTGACAGAGGTCAGTAGTGCTGAAATCAGTACATCTTTCTGGGACTAGTAAAACAAAAACAAAAAAAAGGAGGTGCAGGGGATGAAGCAACACACCACCCTCCCCAAATCATGTCACAAAGTAGGAAAAGTGGGAAATGTAGAATAAGGAGGAACCTCAGTATCTCATGAAGCACTGGAGACTGGCTACTGCTGAAGACAGATGCAGGCAGGGTGCACTCTTCGTGACATGTAGTTCTCATATATGTCTTGGCGTGTCCTTCTTGTGTACCCTGAGATAAACTGATGGCCAGATTTATGGTGAGGTAGAAATTGTTCTGTGCTTCCTAGGAACATATTAATTAGAGTTTTAGGTAACAAAAAACTGCTAATGCAGAAGTTCTTGGACACTCCTGGATGTCCTCAATCTTTTCTGATCTCTTCCATTGGCACTATACTGCTGCAGTTTCTTGGAAGAGTTTTTTGCCTGTAAAATAATGAAAATGGAAATAAATGATATAAAGACCCTTTTGAACTGGGCCTCCATTGTATGGTTGTGTTGCTGGGGACTGGAGGTGATCGTGCTTCTGTAGAGAAATGCATGTCTACTTGAAATCTATTCATTTTGGCAATACTGAAACAAATGACTTGCATTTTTATTTGTGGTGAAGATTCCTCACACTTTCACTCCCACTTACTTCCCAGCATGTAAGTTACCTTATTTTCTTTTTTTTTCTTGTGGAGAATTGTAACCATGAACTCTTCTCAGAAGGATTACAAGAAATGCGCTTGCTATTACTGGTGCTGCAAAATACATTTATAAAGAAAAAATACCCAACAACATTATTTTTTAAAAATATGAACATATACTTGATAACATTAAAATAAACGTTTTTCACCCAGGAACATTTGATATTATCCAGTCTATAGTATCAGGTAAACAAAACTTTATGCATTTATTTACATGTTTGTATAGCTGTTACCCCCAAAACCTAACCACCCTTTTATAAGTTCCTCTTCCAGTACAAGCTGTTAGCTTGTACTAGATAATGTCATACCACCTTGCTATTTTAGTGTGTTACTAGAGTAGTATTTATCTTCAGTGGAATTTTATGTCATGTGTTGATTTTTAAGGGATTGAGTTATGTGTCCTCATTGCATACAATATCCCTTCCCAGAGCCTGTTGGCTTTTTTTGACTTACTGGGTTCTTCAGCTGCAGAACTGAACCAATCTTCTCTGGCTGTAGATTTTAAGATGAAATCTGTCTCTATGGATTTTCTGAGTCCAGAATAAAAACAGGCTGGATTCTTCCAAGTACTCTGGTAGCACTGAGCTTTTTGGCTACATGTAGGAAACGGCAAGCTTTTTCTCTCACTCTCTGTCTCCCCTCTCCCCCCACTCCCTATCTACTTTGATGTCCTTGTGGGGACAGGGCTGTCCCTTTTCCAGAGGTAAAAGGAGCAAAGCTAAGGTGGCAGGGGAGGTCCAAAGAGGCTCATTTGCTGTTTCTCTGTAGTTCCTACTCCATCAGAACCTCCTTCTTCACACTCCTTTCCTAGGACTGATGGATGTTTCTGCCAATGCCACAGTGCTAATGCCTGCCTTGCTTTAGCACCTACCCGTGAAGAAGCTAATCTCTGTCTCCTACCCCTCTCAGTTAGCCCTGGAGTAGGGAAAGTCATTCACATAGCATTGCCCCACCTCTGGGAGGAGAGGTGAAGGTAGAGGCACAGCCTCGCTGTGTAGAGAAGAATGGCATCGGCCCAGGCGGGGAAATATAAAACTGCCTTCACAATACTATGTCACCATAGCAGGACTGGTGTCTAGCAATTTTAATTCTTTATCTGGCGAAATATGAAGTTTAATCTGTGATGTGGTTGTATTACAGGTATAGTTATCACCTGCTAGTAGACTCAAGGTGCTGTAAGGAGAGGAGCTAGAGTTCTGTCCTTTTACATTCTGGAGCAAGTATTACTTGTTAGAGGATGTGAACAAAAATTTCACCAGTGTAGTGCATTTGCTGAGAGTGGCTGATAGCAGGTACTTGGGGAGAGAATGTAGGGAACAAATAAAATGTAGAATAATTTTTCACCTGTATATTCTTCTTGCAATTAGTAGCTGAAGGACTGCACGGACCAGAGTTGCATCTAGATCACTGCTTTTAATAACCACTGATAGACACGCTAATGAATGACAGGGAAAATTGTTTTTTAATATACCTATACTGTTGGCTGCAACAGTCTCATCTTCAAATTTTATTCATTTTAGGGTAAGTTTTATGAGACATCGTGTCTCTGTGCTTGCTGTGGCAAGAAGTTCTGTCATATTCTGGAAGGAAAAAAGTACTACTTGTTATTTCTTACTTTAAATACCCACTCATGATACCCACCCTGCTTGATGTTCTCATGCAGGGGTGGAATGAACTGTTCCTTTCACAAAAGTACACATTTCTAATCATTCACTGTGCTGAGGATCAAGACATCAAATAAATTATACCCATCTCTGCAGAATCACAACTAAAGTTCTTGTCCATCAGCTGCAATAATATAAAGTCATACTGCCTGACCTGGAATTGATTTATATCAGTTTATTTTAATACCAAATTCTTTACTTTCTCTACGAGCCCTGTAGTGGGTACCACCATAATTTATATCACATATGTCCCAAATCTGTATATAATTCATTTCCTGTAGCACTCTCAGTTTCTCTTTGGTTCTGTTTTGTGCATTTGTACATGAAAAGCCATAATCTCCCCTGTGGTAAGTGAAATAAATTGCCTAAATATGGGCATCGAATGCCATTTCAGATACCCCAGGGTATCCATCTGGCCTCCAGCTGCTGCCTGGGAAAGGCACAGGTTCTCGGTCATATGCATATTCTGCATATCTGTGTGGATGTCTCCAGTAACTTAGGATATTTAAAACATCAGTAAGCGTCTATGTTTACAGAAACTGGATGCAATCCTGTTTTATTGTCCTAATCTTGAACTGAGACATTTAGGGTAAGCATAAAGAGAAGTCTTTTCAGATTCTGAATAGGTGTAAAACAATCATCATTTATTATTTTAGTAACCACATTGCTCATTGTTTGAAAATGTCTGCTGTATGGAGATTGAGCAGATAATGGCTTCATTTATTACAAACCTTACATAGATTGATACAGTGTGTTTTCTTCCTCTGTCTGCCAGCCAAATGTTCACAAATTAACTTTTGTTAGTTCTGATTAGTTGTTTGTAATTCTCTGTGGTTTTTTGTTTTTTGTTTTTTTTTGTTTTTTTTTCCCCAAGTATTAAATGTTTTAACAGCTTGTATTTACTCTTTCATTGATTTCATTTCAACCTTCTATGTCATTTGTCTCATGGAAATACTTATCAGTGACATATTTCTTATTTAATTTTACAAATGCATTCTTCTTCTCTGAGAACTCTCGCTACTGAAAGTTCAAATGGTTACTTTCCCTCTTTCTACTTTACTGAGAACAATTTAATTCATGTACATCTCTGTAATTAGTAACAGCTAATTAAAATGAAATGTTAATTAAAAAAAAAATCTGAACCCCCAACTCTACCACTTGAAACTAATTGTATAAATTAATGAAATAAGGGTTAATCCTATAAATCCGAAAAGTCTTCCACTAAAGCCAAATTCTAACAGATGGTGCATTCCGAAGTTTTTGATACACAACAGTTAACTGTATTACAGTGTACAATAAACTGTTTTAATTCCATTCACCTAAACATACCCTTGAATCCATGCTGACTGCATTAGGATTCATTACAGATAAAACAGCCTATGTGGAGCAGCTCAAAGGATGAAGATTTAGCTTAAGAAATTTTCATTTCAGTTTAAAAAATGAAATTAATATCAAGCCACTGAAATATGGTGAAATAACAGATTTGTATCTGGTATCAAGCTTTGTAATGACATCAGCTCCACTACAGTTGGAATACACTGTAAATGGCCATTGTAAGACTTATCAACACAACCACTTTTCTACACATTTGTCAAGGCACTGAAGTAGCAATGCCTTATAATAAGTAAATTTTTATTAAAGGTTTTCATATAAGAAAAATCCAAGGCTGTTAATTTAATTTAACTTTTTTTTTTTTTTTAATAAGGCTCACCACTATTCTTAATTTAGGAACCATTACGGATTAATCACTTTAAAATGTAGTTGGCCACAACTACGCATGAAATTGTGGTTTTCCAGTCATTCCACTTCTTTCCCACTACCTGAGATGTAAAGAGAACAACTTCACTGGAAGGCAGCTGGGCAAGTTTACTCCATAACCTCACAGGGAACTACGATTACAGTTTGCATTAGGAGCAGGGATGTTTTAGATTCATGTGAAATGTAACTTGATAAGGTAGGCATATGCAGGATAAGGTAGTTGCTGAGCAGCATCTTAAGACTATCACGGTACATGTTTAAAGATTTCTTCAGAAGACTGTGAATTTTCAAGTTCAGTGCACAAAGGACCTGTCATAAAACAGTTGTTTATCAGAAAGAGTCCTCCCTGACATCAGTGTCAGGCGTTAAGAATTCAAAAGGATCCATTACATTCTTGATTCTGAATTAAAAACCTCATGCATTTTACTTTTTTTCTTCTCTAAATAACATTTCTGGGTAGTTTAAGCTGCATGTTGAAAGGCTTATAAACAGCTGAGGTCACAGACACATTGCTTCAGTAATGTTTACCTAATGTGCTGGTTTAACACCCAGAGTTGTTTAATGCTGCTGGCTGTAAACTGGGAAGGAGGAGGGATAACTTCTTTCAGTACCAGATTATTACTTTATATCTGCAATAAGTAAATGTGTCCTTAGCCTTAATAAAATGTAACATTCTTTTATGCTGTGGATAGGGATTGTCTTCAAATGAATGGTAACAGAACTGTTCTACTTTCTATAGGGTTTATAGAAGATTATATATTCCAGTCTGATTTTGGAGTGATTTGAAGCAGGATCTATTTATCAGCCATTCAGTGTTTCAAAAAATCTAAGGGACTTGGTATGCGATACAGCAAAGACTCCGAAGCTTTGAGGTGACCACATCAGACTTACAGTACATAGGGCTGTTAAAAGGATGCCCAACAGTAGACAAATGCTTATGTTTATGACTTGAAAAAGTCAGGACACCAGTTCAGGTGCACAACTTAGTATTTCTTTGTCCGTATTTTGAACCACCTCATTGGACATAGCCACAGCTCTGCTGTCAGGACAATGTAATCCCTTCGTGCTGTGATGTCTTTGAAGCAGCAGAAGAATGGATGGAGCTCCGTCTCTACATGTTTCTCTCTGTATCTTATCCCTTTTGTCCCTTTTGGTTAAGTAGTTCCTGTAAAGAAAAATGAACACTTTCATTCTATATGAACCATGAGACTTAACTGCTTGTCTTTCCTTTATAGACTGATGACATTAAATGAGCTGCATTTTCCTATTTTGTTTTACCTATTTAACTGCAAAAAAGTGTGATTTCAAAACAAGCCTGAAAACCTTTTGAGCAATGTTTCATTGTGAAATTTGAAATTTTCCTTCCACTTATCAGTCTACATTTATATATCAGGAAAAAAAAAAAGGCTTTCTAAAAGTATTCTGGAATTGCTCAGCAAAGAGAGACTTCAGAAACAGATCTCAAAATAAGTTAGTAACTCTGTTTATATATTAAAAAAACCCAACAAACAAAAACCAAAAAAGGATTGGCACAAAGGAAATATGAAGAAGATGAAGGCTTACACATGATTTTCCATAGTTAGCCAAGCTTATTATGTATTCTTGAGAATCTACTATGTACTTCTGTTTTAGGCATCCAGACAATATTAAAAATTCAGTTAAGATGGTGACAGATTGAATACAATTACCTGAGTCAATCATGGGTTAAAATTATGCATGGCAAAATAACCATACAGAGGATAAAATGTGAAAAGGCCCAAAGGCACAGCTCCCTTACTGTTCTTTAACTACCTTGTAATAAATGCGGTTCCTGGGTGAGGATATCCAAGTTCATTCTGTAAGGTAAATACCACATCCAAGAACTATTCAGGGTGGTTTCCCAAAATCTTTTCATCTAAGCTGGAATTTATTTAACCTGGGCTCACTACCTCAGGTCAGTGTTGTATTCTGTATTACTGTCTCTCCACAGTGTGTTGCATTTAGATTTAGCAGCTAGTCCTCGATGACTGTTAAGCGGAGCAATTAAACACTCAGTGTCTTAAACTAGAACTAAGATGCAGCTCCCTGTAATTGCAATGGTACAGTATAAGCAAACGTGGCAGTATGGTACCAGATATGAAGAGCAGTCAGTTCTGCATTTCTGGTTGTCAAAAAAAGAGGCACTTGTACAACTCAATGGCATTTGTTACAGTGTTATATAATGAATATAGACATGCCTCCATCTGTGCTATTAGTTATGGTCAGCTAAAGTGTTTCTCTACACAGTTTAATTATCTGATCTCTGTACAGTGTTAACCATTTTTTCCAGGAAGTATTCACTTTAATTTGATGAACTATTGAACAAAGTATATTTTCTTAGAAAACCTTTTCATTTTGTGGACTATCCATTCCCAGATGAACTATTCATCTGCGTCATCCACCAGGGTATATTTTTCTTCAGATGAGATTAACATTTTTTTAAGAACACTGATTAACCTTTGGTGATCTGTTTATAGCCTTGAGACCTCTAGTTTCATTCTGTCCTTACACTTTCAAGGCTTCTGCTACCATCTTGCATTCATAATTTTGGGAACCCTTGGTAAAATCCCCAGTTTTTCTTCAAAAGTTTTTAAGCTTTTCTTTCTTGGTTATGTAGCTAATGTTTATTTGCACAATCCAGCCATGCATACCTCCTTGTTTTAGGTCCATTACATGTTTCATTTCACAAAGCAACAATGAACTAAAAGACATATATAAGTCATAAGACATAAGACATGGATGAAAATAAGGGTCTGGTACTGCTTGCTAACAGTATCTACTAGTTATGGCAGCATTGCTATAATAAGATTTACTTTACAGCAGGCACTGTGACTTATGGTACTTTCTAAATCTGCTAGTCAACAGAGGGATAGTGTGGTCTTCTCAATGTATGGGAGTCTGAATCTTCTGTTACTTATTCAGCTTTTAACAAGCTTAATTTTATTAACTTGGCAAAGTTTGTTTTAACTTCTGCTATAGGAGAAAGATCTTGTTGGTCTCAGTTGGAGTGGCAGCTGAATTCAGCAGGATGCTCTGTCCCTGTCGACTGCGGTGCACAGCGTGAGATGCTGTTATGCTCTAGCGGAGAACACCACTACATCAAAGAGAAAGATGGTTCTAGCCTGTACTATAGTCTGTCTCTTTGTACATGATTTTTTCCAAAACCAGCAATAGATTATAAGCTCACACTGTTATTTCTGAGCATAAGAACATCGGAAGTTCCCATTAGTCTTAAGGGATACAAAGGACATTTCGTATCTGTTGGTAAAAGATACCTGTTCTTTCCATGAGCTCTTCAAATGCTGCTGAGTGGAAAGATGAATTCCATCATTACTTGAGAGTAATATTTTGAAGGTTACCTACATACCTACATACCAGCAAGAGTTGAGTATGTGTTTATTAGGTGGAAGAAATTTATTGGATCAACCTGTTATTTGAGCAGTGAAGAATAATTTCATTGCTTGAAAGATTGTAGACTGGCATTTTTCTTGCCCTTCATTCTGTCAAATGAATTGGGAGCAAAGCATGAAGAGCTTTCCAAAATTTTGTGTTGAGTCTCTTGTGTCTTCATGGGGTCTTTAGTCTTTATCACACATAATTTTTTGATACTCCTCTTCCATGGTTGCTCACATCTAATTTTTGCAGCCAGACTTTTGCTGCCAGAACTGTGAAATTGGCACAGTAGTTAATGTGCCACTTGTCACTCTCAAAGCACTGTTTATTTCACTGGATATCAGTTTTGTATGAAAGCTGCTATACCAAGCAAGAGAACAAAATGCTTTGTGGGAGACAGACATACATACAAGAAGAAGTATTTATGCTGAAATTCTGGGGTATGTAGATTGTTGTTGCCACGTCTGCTGGCTAGCTTCTATTTGATATGTACCCAGAATTTCAGGCTTTTTGGCATTCTCTAGAAACCACTCACAGTGGACTTGGGGCCTCTAGGTTAATGCTGTACCAATTTACTATGAGCTGAATATTCTCCCTTTCTAGGTTGTTCATATGTAGAAAGTGAAAGCATTGGGGCTGGATTTTATGGTGGTTTGTTTTTTTTCCCCAGTAAAGGTAGATTTCATTCTCCAGTCACTGAAATAGAACTTTAACATACTTAAATTTGTCTTCAGTGGACCTCAACTATAAATACTATTCATTTATACATATGAATTTGGGGGATGGGTGAAAATCATATTCTTTGTGTAGTTTTTGAAAAGTCTCTGTAGGAGTGCAGATCCTTGATCTCACCTTGAGGGAATTCATCAAAATGTGTTCTAATTTGGCTGGCCTGGTTGCCAAGGTAGACATGTAGTTTTCAATCTTTGAACATTTTGTTGATCGAAGTAAGAACAGAGTGTCAATTTATAACTTTTGACAGCTTCCGCAATGGACCTTTCTGTCAGGCAGTGTCATGTATAGAGGAGAGAGCAACAAGCACAGCTGTTATCCTTAATTTATTTTGATAAAACACTTTTACACAGGTGGTCAGTGCTAGAAACTGATCACATTAACTGTGGCCAGATTTAGACACTTGCATCTCAAGGTCTTTTATGAGTGTTGGCTTCTAAGTTGATGATATTAATTTTATTTTCATACTTAACAGCAAAATTCTTTATCAAGTTCATTACAAGATTGCTATTTTGTGCCTACTGCACTGCATTCACATCCTAAAGTGAAATCATGCCCTTCTGCAAGTCAAAAGGAGCTTCTCCACTTCTGTTTTATCACAGAATTTCCTAATGTTCTGTAATAGACACACACACGAAAAAAAAACCAACCAAAAAAAAAGATTGCAAAAGATTATCTTTCTAAATTGTTTTAATTAACCTATAGATAAAGTAGTTTTTGTGATGATGATAACATATTTTCTCTTTGTGAGGTAGTTGCAGAAACACCAGACAGGTAGCAGTGTATTTCAAAAGTCAATGTTCTTTAATGATAGCAAAATGTAACGGTCAAATTGAACAGGAACATTATGCAGTATTGAGATATAACAGCCAGACTGGACAGGAGTATTAGGTTGTAAACACTGCAACAAACACAACTTATTTACAGGTTCAAGATGTCAGTTGGGGAGCTATTACTACACGAACAATAACGAAATCTAAGCTTAGAATGATGACTCAAAATGCATGATCACTCACTGACAAGACGAGGCACTCGACACCAGAGAGTTTCCTTAGTCAGCATCCCAGTCTAAGGGGACAGCCTCCAACTGCAGACCTACTGCTCTGAGGAAGACTGGCTCGAAAGGGTCTTCTGGCGGGTTTATACCCTAAGTCAAACCAGGGCTCTTGGTCATAGACGGTCAGCGGTCTGGAAATTTGTCTTGACCAAGGCGTCACATTGGCTGAGGGCCTTGTATGTTGACCGAAGGGCCTTGCCTTTCCTATCACCTGACAGAAGTGTGTAGGGGATGGTGGTCACTGGCTGAGGTGTGTATGTGACCACCAGCCCAGGTGGCTCAACCCCTAAACCATGGCTTCTAGTTTTAACTCTTTCTTTTCAGCAGTTGAGATGTTTCGGTCTCTATCAGGGCAGGTGTACCTGCCACAGAGGTTTCTGGATTTATTACCGTACTAGCCTTGCATTACAAAGAACCTGCTCAATCTCTAATTAGTATTTTTCCTCCAAAATCTATTTTCTGGAAAATTGCTTTAAAGGTATTTATCCTAATTGCTTTTTAATTTTTTTTCAGGGAGTGCTGGAACACCGGTTATCTTCAATGAAAATGGAGATGCTCCTGGACGCTATGATATTTTTCAGTATCAAATCACCAACAAGAGTGCAGAATACAAAGTAATTGGTCAATGGACTAACCAACTTCATCTAAATGTAAGTACTAGTTTGATTATGATGCAGACATTGGAGAATACTCATTGAGTATTATATTATTTCAAAACATTTAAAAAATGTTGATGATTTATTCTCTGTCAGTTGGCAGAAGAGAGCTCTTCCATTCTCTTTGTGAGAAGATAGTAAAAGGTAGCAAAACAACCTGAACCAAATTCTTTATATTTTAAAGTAGGTTGTGTATTTACCTGCTCCTTTAAATGATTTTTTAGAATCATTATATATCTGATATTCCTCAGACTGATTATTAAGTTAGGTGGGGAAATAGGAACTCATCCCTCAAAAGAGGGTGTCAGACAAAATGATGGGTACATGTATACTGCCCAGGTATTTCAAATAATATAAGGGGATGGAAATGTATTTAGTAAAAGAGAAGTTTGGACTCTCTAACCACTTCTGATTTAGTTGAAACACAGGGATGGTGAACTACTGCAATAAAAGTATTTCTTGAATATAAAGGGAGAATTTGGAGTTTTTCTGTGTAGTTAACTAGGATTAATATAGTTCCATATTACTTAATAGCAGAAGAAACAAAAGACACAACAACTTACCTATCCTTAGGGGGTGTTTCTAATTGCTACCTTAATATGTTCTGCAAGTTTTGTGGTAGTTAAGCCCCACCTGTGCATGGAATTATATGTGCTTTGAAAATCACCATCCCAATAAGATTCAGAAAATATAATAAGCAATATTTGTATGACAGCTAAGCATCAAGCCACAGCTGTAACTTGAGAAGTTGTTGGGTCCAAGGCACTTCTTTCTGTCAGAAGATGGCTCCATGCGAGAAGAGTTACAATCATGAGAAAAGCAAAATGAAGTTAAACTGTTTCCTTGTTATCTGTGCAATATTTAAAGGGCTTACTTGTTGAGGTACATTAGCCATTTGGGTAGCTCTGCAAACGTGAAATATCCAGTGTTGTTTTGCTAAGGGCTGATGAGAAGGGCAACAGTGTGAATTGATGATTAGATTCACCAAAGGGAGTTTATGCAGTTACTTTAATCAAACCACAAAAAGCAGGTTTCAAACATCTCTGGTTTTCCATGTGAGAGGTTCCTGAAGAAGAGTAACAAAGACAGTGTAGTAAATATTTACAAATGATTCTCCTGTTGAGACTACTTTGCAATAATTATCTGAGTGCTACCTGCAGCAACACATATGATAGCTCCCTATTTTCAGCCACAGCTGTTAAACCACTTTACCATATCTACCATTTAATATCTATAACTACTTGGCAAGGACTCATTTATTTAATTCTTCTGCCCAAATAGAAAAAACCCTACCAACAGAAACTGTGTGTAGCAGACTGTGTGGCAGTGTTATCTCCCTCCACTAACCTGATATCTGTCTGTGAAAGGGAAGAAAAGAAAAAAATGGTTAAACAAGTTTAAAGATTAATACTAAGTAGTAATTTCTGGAAAACGCTAGAGTTAGACCCTTATCATAACTATTATGGCATATGTTCCAGTTCTTTATAATTGCTACAGTTTTCTGAAAAGTTAGTGTTTGTTAGGCGAGCTGAAAAACTGCTAACACACATTTTGCACAAATGTTAGTACTAACATAGCAGTTACATAGTAGTAGCTAAAAGCTACCTTAGAATTTGCTACAATTTTAACGTCATTCCAATCTGCCTTTTTCTATCCCCCCTAGACTGCTAAATTTTTCATTAAGCCTGTAGCTTTTCAGTCCCATTATTTCTGTCTGATGTATGTGTACTCCAGGGAGTTCTCTGAAATATGATTAGACTGGCTGCTACCCAGACCACACCATGCTAACCACATTGACCACAAAGCTAACAGGAAAGGATTTATCTAAGGACACCCCTTGTTAACTCTCATTAAGAATGGATGTGTTAGGATGTTCCTTGCTTCTCTTTTTTCATCTGGTTTTTTTTTTCACCTCCACGAGCTCACGCGCTGGATACAACCGGTTGTCCAAATTTGCGGGCGAGCTCTGTCTAACGTGTGGAGTTGGAGTTGTGGAGAAGTGAAAAGGCTGGCACACTGCTCCACAGAGGTGTTTCTTCTCCCAGCCTCCTGCCTTGGCCCTGCTCTCGTCCCACGGCCCCCTGCTCTGCTGGACAGCCTGTGCTCGCACGGACCAGGGTGCGCACAGGCACACAGGGCTCAGTCCCCTCGTGCACGGTGCGATGGGACTGATTCAGCAAGATGTTTCTCTCCCTACCTCTCACTCCTGTTTCTCAACTTACTCATCTTTATCTAAAGCCAGGAAGATTTCTAAAGGGATGACTGGGATTTATTTCTTAAAGATTGTCAGGGCTTGAGATGCTGGATGCTGGTCTCCATCGGCGTCTGCAGGCGCTGGTACGCTGACAGTGAAGAAGGAAGTCATGATAGGGGTGATACAGTTCATTTCCATCTGTTTCTATATTCACTAAACTTACATAGCACGTGTCGATAGTAGTTACGCCACATGATGATCTGCAGTGGCAAAGCTGTTGCCTCCTCTCACTAGACAGAATGTACTTAAACCAAGTAATCTTTGTGAATGATTGTCAATACTCCAAATCATCATATTGCAAATTAGGTAGTGCCTTTGATTGCCAATGAATCAGAGGGATCACAGTGGATGTTTTCATTGGATTCGGTGAAAACATCTATATTTATTGAAGGCAAAGCAGTATTAAGATGGCAGAGCACTTTTTACCCTGCTGTTCTATAAAGGAGATGCTTTTAAAATACAATACTTTTCCCACTGTTTCTTTCTTTGTCCTGCAGTTTCCTCTTAATGAAGACACGTGTAACTATGATTTTTAATGATTCTGTCAGCTAGATATCCTTTCTAGACACTTCTACTCCTGTTTTTACAGTTACTTCTTCCTCAAATTGTGTGGTAACATGTTGTAGCTATGATGTATTCATGATTGTGTTCATGTATACAGCTGGTATTGTGCTTCAGAAAATTTATAGCTTTTATTCATCTGTTTATTTTCCATGACAGAAAAATAAATCATTAAAGTACCAGGTTTGTAGTACAGTTCAACCTTTGGAACAATTAATATAACTAAGATTAGAACACACCTTGTATCTAGATAACTGAATCAAAAGGTTTCTTTTTTTCTTTCTGATTTTCTTTTTAAAATTATTTTTCTCCACTTTCTTTTTGTTTTCCTTTTCCGTGGAATGCTCTTTGATATTTTCTCTGTCAGGTTTTGGCTGCAGGTCTCTGTTGTGTGGGCTATGGCTCCTCACCCAGTGGCCAGCCCTGGTCCTGTCCCTGACCCTGACCCTCAGGATTCAGGATTCCTCTGCTGATGCCTCTGGTTCCTCAAAGTTTTCACTGTCTCTGCCAGGTCCTTGTGGTCAAGGTTCCTTTCCTGGTGCAGTGCTGGCTTTCGCTTTGGGCAGAAAGTGCTGACTCTGGCTAGATAAAGACTCTGTATCATGCTCCCTAAGGGGCTTTTTGTCAGCAGGCTTCACCAGCTGCAGAAACCCTCTTAGCTGCGATGCTGGTTTCTCCCTGTAGTCCTCAGTAATTAATGCTCTTCTTTAGGCACACTGACCTTTCAGTTTTCCTCTGAAGCAGCCCTAGCTTCCAGATACAAGAACTTCACGATTACTGATCAGTACTACTCTTCCAATTCTTACAAAACAAACACATGCGTGACAATGCTGAGAGATCCAGTATAAAAGTTAAATTAAAAAAGAGTCAGAATCTTAAAAATTTTAAATTTTTGTGTGATTCCTCAGCTTGAATAAGGTATCTCAATCTTTGACAGATGCAAGGAAACTCTGAAAGCAGATGTTTAGAAACATCAAACTATAATCTCAAAGAACCTGATTGTTTTTTGTACTATTATCACTTGACGTGATTCTGACAATGTAGATTTACACCCCTTTTAAAGTCCTTTTACTCTCTAAGGCTGCCTGACTTTCAATAATCTTAATGTACTGGAAATAACTAGACCCTAAAAATTTTTAGTATCACTGAAAGAAAAAATAATTGCCTTAGAACTTCTGATCATTGACTACACATTAACTGTGAGGGTTTTCTGTTGTTTGCTTTCTTCATTTTCTTTTCTTTATCAGTTGAAGAAGGTAACATTTTTCAGGAAACTCTGATAGTTAAAATGCTTTCTTCCAAAAATATTCTGGTTTTCATAATGAATAAAAATCCAGGAAAAGGTAGCTGTTTCTGCAAAAGTTATGTTTTATTCACATTGCAACAGTATTTTGCATACGATGTCTCATGTAAAAGTTCCCTACAAATGTGTGGGTTTAGCAAATTTGAGCTCTCAACCATGCAGTCTCTGTGGGAGGAAAGTTGTTAAAAACAAGTTTGCTTCTCCTGGCACTTATGATTTGAAATCAACTTCCTTTTGTGATTAATAATGAATTCCCTCTTAGAAACTGTGTTCTGTATTGCATGTGTTGTAATAAGGGCTAGATCAAGATGTTGACTCATGGCTTGTGACAGTAAACAGAAATAGTCCCAGTCCTAAATTTTTAATAACAACTTTCTCAGTTCCCTTTCCTTAGGAACCCATTCAGTTTGTTCTGCTTAATTTCTGAGGGACTTTTTCCCCTCTTTAAAAATGTTCTATTTTGAAACCTAAATGCCAGTTGGAAAAAGTTGAAATGTTTACAAATTTTAAAATCTAATATTTTGACTTTTAAAAAAAATCCTTTTTAATAAAGTTTAAAGCATTTAAGTCAGTTTTCATTTCAAGCTTATGCATTGTTTTGGTCTACCAAAATCTGTGTTTAAAGATCCTAATCTGAAAAAATATGTAGATCCAAATCCATATTCTTCCAAGTTAGTAATTTTGATTGATGGGACTTCAGGCAGACACAATTATTGGTGCTTTCAGAATCAGGTATTTAGCTGATGCAGTTAAAAAGCTTAAGTGGATATCCATTTATGTGATATTATTCCTTAAGAAAAAAACAAAGCATATCAAAACACTATATCTTTCAAGTGAAAACAGTGAAATTTTTAAGACAGAATTCACTCGTTTTGTTTTGTTTTGTTTTGTTTTGTTTTGTTTTTTCACCAGAGCACAACAGTTCTCTTGCAAGGCAAGAGAAATTTTACAATAACAAATTTTTAACATTCTCTTAGAAATAAAAGGATGCATAAGCTTTCAGATTTATGGAGTGTATGCACTGAGGATATAAATGACTCAGGGGCATCCATTTTTCTGTAATGGTCTTGATTTATGACTAAGAAACCCATAAATTAAAATTACACTGATGTGATGGAACTATCAGAGAGACAGCCATAATCATCATCAGCCCTAAGCACAGTGTTTGGTGAACTAGTAAAAATTGGGAACCCCTCATTGACAATGAGCTTCCCTTCAGGCAGCCATATCACAAAAAAAGATATAAATCAGTATTTGATTTCTCTTCTTTTCTAGGACTCTTGTAAATTATGTATCTAATCCTGAAGGAAACTATCAACACTGACATTAGTGAATTCTTTTTGGAAGTAACAGATTCAAAATGCATTAGTTCCCTTTCTTGTGACATGGTAAAAGAAAATGATTCAAGAAGCTTCTGATGTTTTCTCTAACTGCAGCAAATAAGTTTCAAGCTTTGCTGTAGGCCACTATATTTCATTAAAGAAGCCAGAGAGCCTCTTTTTTCCTGTGGTAGCTATTATATAATTGATAGATGTTTTCGAATTGCTGAACCTAAGCCCTGCGTTTAACAAAAGAACACACTACAGTGAAATATACAACAGGAGCACTTAGTGCTGTATATGATTATATCTATAAACAAAATATGACAATCATACTGCCTGCAGGGTGCTCTTCTGTCCATATGTAATAGGGCAGTAGAGTTCAAACTTACACTCCATCCATGTTATCTGCCTGAAAATTGTTGATGCTGGGTTAAAAATAAAACTCAATGAGACAGGAAAAAATGTTTTAGGTTCTTCTATTCTTCTCAAAATTATATTGTTGTCTTCCTTCATTCTACACAGGGCTGAAAGTAGAGAGAGACTATTATGGTTTTTAGAAGGCTACATAGGTTTTACAAAGCTAGTCCTGATCTTAGCACTGGTCAATAAGTATGACTCAGGATTCATTCTTCTTTACTGTCAGTCTGAGGTCAATATGAGACTTGTAGTCACTAAGGACCAATGCTAGACTGAAGAAGTCAGTCAGCAGTAGGCTACAGTGAATGCAAATTGTAGACAAGCCAATAAAATACACAAAACATGGAATAAAATTGGGATTTTATGGTTTTGAAAGATTACAGATTATATTATTATTTAAAAAATTACTTTGGGATGGGAGAGAAATAAGCTGAATACAGATGTTGAAAAAGCATTAAATGGTTTTAAGACGTGCCTGTAGTAGAACAGATGCTATTTCAGACATGACTGAAAATCAAAACAGAACTTGGATTCAAAAGCCAATGACCTTATAGGAATCCAAGAAGAATGTCAACTTGTCTTCCTTTTAAAGATTTTTACTTTGGTGGTCCTAATAGTCTTTTTTTTTTTCTTCAATGAAACAGACTTCTTGACTGATTCTCTAGAGAAAAAAAGAAAATGGAAAAAAGAGAGCTGCTAAGAAAATATCCTGAACTTGGATAACCATTTGTTCTTCATTAGAATGATACCAGATTGCCAATGAAACAGCCTCTGCTTGAGAGTTAGGATGAATAGGGATTTTTTCCCACCTTGTCAGGGTGAGTGAAAGTCAGGTTTCTCAAATGAAGCATGGGGTTGCAGTTGCACGCTTGGCTGTGAATTTTCCACAAGATTCTTGAGTGGATGGTAGATATTTTATAGTTTTTTGTTATCATCTTTTGTAAGAAGTGTTATGATTAGACTGAACTGTTCTTTAAATAGCGATAACTAACAGGACCATAGAGTATTCTTGTTTTTTCAAAAAAACAGAAAGGAGGCCTCGCCATGCATGACAAATAAAATAAATCACTTGTGTTTTAAAATATTCTTTTCTCTTTCACAATAAAAACAACCGTGTGGTGATAGACCAATGAAAAATCAGGAGCTTTTATATATATTCCTGGAGAGTTCCACATTCATGTGTGGGACTTCAGAGCAGGGTTAGTGGCTCCCCTGGTACCAGCTAATGTTGTGACTTTTAGCATAGACAAACAGCTACTGGACGTAGCAGGTAGCTTGGATTATGCATGGTTGGCAGCAAGTCTGCAGTGAATTGCTTTGTGAGGTACCAGTGTGAAACATGGAGTATCACCATGTTTTGTCCCCAGTCTCTTCCGTCTTTCTCCTCTCCCCCACATGAATTTATGTATGTATTATAATTTGAAGATTGAGCTGCCCTTTAAACCTAGAAGCAAAATGTTCATGCTTAAAAGCAACAATGGTAGATTAAATTACTTTAATTATTGTTCATTTGTGTTACATAATGGAAGTCTACTAGTAAATTAAAAATCATTAAAAGGGAAACAAAAGAGACATTCAGTGGTTATGATATGATGAAAGAGGATAACCAGCAGTTAGCAGAACATTACTGTATGATTATTTTTTCTGTTTGCTTTGCTGCAATTTCTCTTCGTCTTGCAGTAGTATTAATTTCATTTCTTTAGGATAGTCATCTAATATTTTTTGAGGATTTTTCATGCTGATAAATCCCCAAACACTTTTTTTTAAGTTATTTAAACACAGGGAGTGAATTATTTTCCACATTTACAAAATGGTATCACTGGTTTTAGTGGTGATATTGTGATAGTACAGCTTAAGGCAGGGAATAAAGAATGCGTAGCTAATCTCATTATTAACTTCAGCTCACAGTAAACAGATTTAGTGTTGAGTGGGACAATAGGATGTGCTGGGAATGACTGGATCAAATAGGGAGGACTGCAGTAATGTTTCCAGTAACTCCACAAATTGAAGCGAAACCTCCTTTATGGAAAGCATAGGCATAAAGCTGAGCAATGTCTTTGGAATGGTTAACTGAGATTTGCATTGCCAGAGGCCACTGCAGCAAGGAACTCTTAGAGTTGTGATGTAATCCATCTGTTCTCTTCCCCAGTGCTATGACCTCTTAGCAGAACTGTGACTTCACTTGGAAAAGTAGAGTAGCTGGAGAGAGTCCAGCTGCAAGCGGTGATAATGATCAGCCATCTAAAAGTATGCCTGTAGGGAAAGGTTGAGCAAACTAGTATTGTTTAGTCTGGAGAAGACTGAATTGAGGGGAGTTACATTAATCTCTTTCAATACATAAAAGATTGTTCAGAAAAAGAACAAACTGTTAGTCATAGTTAATTTGGCTATTAGGAGAAGTAGTGGACTTGAATTGCAGTAAGAGAGATTTAACCCAGACATGCTGGAAGATTCTAATGATAAGGATAATTAAGTACTGGGCTGCATTGCCTGGGAGGCTGGGCAGTCTCCAGTGCTATGGGCTGGTTGGAGCAGGTGAGCAGCACAGATTGATTTTGCAGAGTTGAATCAGAGGTGGGGCCAGGGGAGTACTCCCAAGATCTCCTTCAGCCATCATTTCTTAAGTTTTCTGGCTTTTCTTTGTTTGTTTTGTTTGATTTGCTGGTAGGTAGATTTCCTCTATGCCTTGAGCAAATGCTGGGAGGGATACAAGCAACTGGACTCCTACACTCTAAGTTTCCCGAGTGAATGCAAGACTGTGTATGTATCTAGCAAGAGCTCTACAAGAACACCATGACAGATTTATTAGTTTATAAACTTGGTTACTTATTTAGGATCTTCTTTTGCTTCAGGTTCTGCATCACATTAGTAGGTAAGGACAACTTTTCTATGAATACTTGGAGAACTTTCCATTCACATATAGGACTCCAGGCTGGACTTTTTTTACATGAGAGCTGCTTAATACTTCCCAAAATGATTTATGTTGCTTTATGTCTATGTGGAAAACAGTTTACTATTGTGACAGTGGTGATTTCTTTTACTTAGACCTTCTTTTTCTACCATTTTTCAGAGAAGCATTTTCCCTGTAACCAAAAGCAATACAGCAGCTCTGCCCATAAAAAATATTTAAAATGCATCATTAATTAGCCAAGAAGTAGGAAAAGTACAATCATCAGCATTTCTTATTTACTTTATTCCTATAAATAACAAAAAATTGGTTTCTTAAATAGGTATTCTGTAAAACCACAAAAGGCAGTCTAAAGAATTTAGCTGTCATGAGAATACATTGAAATTTTTCTATTTACCTGGCCTAGTTATGATCTTAGTTTTTTTCTTTGTGCTCAAAATCTTTAGTACCTGAAATCTGCCCTAGCACTATAGAAGACAGCAAAAGGGATCTCAAGAGACTATTTAGCCCTTGCATAAAGTTAGCATCTTCTATACTTATGTTACTCCAAGCATGAAGACTTTACAGCCTCTGAAGGCATTCTCTTCCATTTTTAACTACCCTTATCACTCTGAAGTGTCTTATAAATACCTGACTTTACTCTTCATTGCTGTAATTTAAGCCCGTTATTTCTTATTTTATTCAGTATACACCAAGCACATCCTCATCTTTTTCATGTATTCAAAGACTGTTGTTTCACCCCCTAGGCTGTGTTATTTCTTCAGGCTATACAACCTGAATTTGTTCAATTTAGTCACATAGATCATGTTTTCTAGACACACTTTTGATCTTTGCTGATTTCCTCTGGACTTCCCGTTTGATTCCCCTTCAAACTGAAACCGAAAGATCCAGCCTTCACAAAGTGCTCTGGCTGAACTCTCACTAGTGCAGAGTACAGGAGAAACATCATTTCATGTATTCATGAGTGCAGAGTAGAGGGGAAAGATTATTTTCTCTGTCTGTGTTTCTCAGGATGGCATTTGCCCCTTTTGCAACAGTATGACATTGGTTCAACATATTATAATCCACTAGAGCCCTGCGATCTCTTTATTCTGAAGAGCTGCTCTCTCTTTGTCCTTCCTGACCCATCATGTGCTACCTGTTAGTTGTCTCTGTTAAACTGCATGCTCCTTTTTTTCAGACTCTCTGCAGTATCATTTGGAATAAGTGTCCTGACCTTCAGCATAGCTTCAACCTTTTCCAGTGTTATTGCCCAAATTTGATCACCATATACTCTATTTTATCATCCAAACTGCATTGAGTGCTTATTACAAGTATTGAATAATAGCAGACTAAGTATAGACCTTTCCAGGCCCCACCCTGTACCATCTTCCATCCTGACAGTGAATCAATGGCAAATTTTATCTTCCCACAGCTTTCTGATATAATTTGCACCTAGCCCTTAGGGGCTAGATCTGTTTCAATAGGTTGCTTATGACTGAGAGTGTAATTTGAGATGGTGTCAGAAATCTTTCTAATGTTGAGATAAATGACACCTAGCTGCTTGCCTCTCATCTGCGATGCCTGTTACCCTCTCACTGAAGGAAATGTGACAGCTCATTGTTGACAGATCCCTTTTGGCTGTTATTTGTCTTGTTTGTTTTCTCTGTGTTTTTGAAATGTGTGTGTTTATTTCTCTCAGGATTTTTCTGAGAATTCAAGTTAAACTGAATGTTTGATAATTCCCTGGCTTCTGCTTTTCCCCTCTTTTCTGAGCATAAGCACTAGGTTTCCCATCTGCAAGTTCTCCATACTTTGCCATAAAGTCTCAAGAGCTTTCTGTCTTCCAAGTCAGTTCTTTAAGTATTGTAGAATAAATCTCAATATGTTCAGTCCATATGAAAACCCCTGTCTTCCTGAAGTACTCTCATTTTGAATGTGTTCATCTTTCTTTCCTTAGTAACAAGGATTTTTTTTTCCTTTTTTTTCTGACTAAATGTGCTGTGTGGCATTTTCTCTAGCTTAAGCTTCTTCCACATGCTTGTTTTGTGCCTGCCAGATCACTCTCTCCGCTAAATTTTCAATTTAATTATTGACTCTTCATTCTAAGCAGCAGTATAGACTTGGCAGAGATTGCTCTTCCCCTGCTGCTGAAAATCTCGTATAAAACACAGTCTGTTTTCTGACAGTTCTGAACCAGCTTAGACTTTCAGACTTTTTATATGTGATTTTCTTACCTGGCTGGAACTGTGTTTAAAGGGCCAATGTGATTTTCTTTTGTTTATGTAGTGCTGAAAATTGAAAATTATTATAATGGAAAGATCTGCCTGTTCACTAAGAGGAGCTTGCGAAGAAGATATGAGCTATTATAATGGAAAACCACCTTACAGTAATGTCAAAACATATGTCTCAGTGTTTAGGATTTTGCAGTACTTCAGGATAGAATATACTACACATATTAACTGCTTTTTTTCCTAAAAACAGGTTGGACAAATATGTCAGGAATGGTTTAGGTATAGTGCCTCTTTTCTTGAGACAAGGAAATAAACTTGATCCCTACATTTCAACCGAGCTTGTCTGTTCCTCTGTCACAGTCAATTAAGGCACAAGGTTGCTGAGGAGAAGGCAGCTTTGCTCAAAATTCCAAGAGCTTCACTTTGCTGAAACACTGTTTAGAAAGCAAGAAGCACAGGATCACAAGATATTCCAGTTCTGTTTTCTGTTACTCTTTGAGAGGTCTGTGATGAAGTTATTGCCTTTGTGCTTTCTGTCTTGCTGCCGCTTACGCTTGGATGGAAAGCTCAAGAGATGGATGCAAAATTCCCCTGCTCTCTTCTTTCAGTTCCCTCATTAAAAACCTTTTTGCTACAATTTCCTTATAAAGCATCTATTTGGAGGTATGCTATGGCTGCTGACTATCATGCTGACCAGTGTTGCCTTACTGTATTTAGGATGTCCTTTTCTGTATTATGCTGATACTATGCTCTCCTTTATCTTATGGTTTGACTGTGAATTCTTTAGGATCGAGACCATCATTTTTTCTTGCAGATTTGTATATCCCTTAGTGCAATTGAATTCTTGGTCTGTGAGCAGTGTGGGAGTAAAAAGAATATATTATTTGTGTATTGGTATTATTTTGTAGGAAAGGTTGTGCAGGTTGGAATTTAGAGGCATCCATTCTTCAGTTTCATATGCACAGCATCTTTTGTACTGATCAAGAAATGCAAAATAGATTAAACTATTTAGAAATAATGAGCCAGGATTAAAACTAAAACAAACCCATCAATATCTTTTTTTTCATACTGAACTGAGGCTTTTTCTGATTGGCTAATTTCTAGTTTTAAAATAATGAAATATTAAAGATAACAAAAAGGGTGACAGGTCATCTTCTTAAGTAATGTTGAGTATGTGTATGGGTCGTGACCTTGTTAACATAACTCTACTGAAGTTAGTGGACTGATCTAAATCTGCTGAAGGTCTAGCCCAGTACATTTTTTTGCAGGGCATCATGAAGGTGTTTGGGGCCAGCAGCTTCTTGTTTTGATAAAGAAATTCACCTTTAAACCAATAGAATGATTAAAAGCATGTAATGGTGACTATTTTTTCATTAAACAATGGGATTTATTAAATGAATTAGTCTTCAAATTAAAGAAAAAAAATCTAAATAAAATTCCATTAAAGTCAAATGGCAGCTGTGCTTAACCCCTTGTGTTTCTTCTGGTTACTCTGAGCTGTGAAGTGGGCGAGAGTCTGAGCACCATTAGGAAGGAAAGGCGTCTGACACAGATTGGAGGGAAATATAGTAGCTATGGAGCACCAGACTTAGGACAGGCCAACTCAAAATTTAACTTAGGTAACTGTAAATAAAACAACAGATTTGGGAGGGAGCATGTTTGTTATGGCTATTAAAAGCTTCATCAAGAAATGCAACTAGTCCATTAAATTAGTGATCGTATGGACCTTGGGCAGAGCTGAGAAACGGCACAATGAAAGTGATGTTAAAAAACCCTTTGCTGGAACTAGGCTCCTTTTCTTTTCTCAAAGCACTAAATTTTTTTAAGTGTGCTTGCAGGCTATTTCTGCATTATCAACTGCAGGAAGAAAAATGTACTCCCAAGCCTTGTGGTTCAAATGGCCTTAGTACTAGAGCTAATCAAAACCTATCACTTGACAAAAAGGGGCAATGGTGGAAGGTTTCCTCTCAAAACAGCATTTTCAAAAAAAAATTGAAATCTGACAAGTTTGGTTTTTTTTAATTTGAGGGTTTTTTAACATGCTTAATTATAAGCAAAGTTATGGCACAGTCTGCTTTTGGTAGTGTATGATGACTTCAATCCTTGTGTGTACATCAGAAGTTATATATATAAAAAAGCTCATTAAAACCTCTCCCAGTGCATGTCAGGTGCATGTAAGGGCAGTGAGGACCTCTAGGTAAGTATATGTGATAGAGATTGTCAATGTGAAAATGCTCTGCGTAAAGAATAACTTTGGAAACCTGATTTGCAGTCTGATCCATTGATAGTAATTACATATTTTCAAAATATAGACAATAGACCATGCAAGGCACTTCCAAAAAATCTGAAGTCTGCTGATGTCATCTTGAATAGGATATTTCTGTGTCATAAAACTCTTAGGGAAATAATTGTGGTGGGGCTTTTTTGTTTGTTTGGATTTTGGGGGTGGTTTTTTTGGTTCTTTGGCCTCATTTGTAAATAAAAAGATTATCTCCAGGAACAGGTGCTTAAAAATTAATTGTGATTCATGTTTCCAAGAAAGAAAAAAAAAATCTTGCTTATATTGAAGTGCCTACTAGATTGCTGTAAAATTCCATCTGATAGTTATACAGTGTAGTAACAGTGGCTGTTTACTTGATGACCTGCTAATCACTGCACTTTGTGCTAGTCTACTCCCCAAGGCCTCTGAAAATAAAACTTGTTTTCCAGGTATTCCATGCAGATTAGTAAGTTTGGTGTTTGGCAAATTGAAGAAGGGAATATATTGCAGTTCCTCCTACCCTTGTACCAAGAGCCTGTTAGGGTAAGCACTTCTGTAGCCCATCAGTACCAATCAAACCACAGGTAGAGAAAAGTAAAAGTAAAAAAAAAGTAAAATAAACAGGTCCCAAACCACTCAAAGGCTAGCATTTTAAGACTGGGGTTTAAAGTCTGTATAGCACTAATAAACAGTCTCTGTAGATTATGATACAGTGGTACAATTATTCCCTGTTTTAAGGTTTCCATGGTATGCTCCTCTATGTAAGTATTCAGCAGTCGTGAATTTTATGACTTAACTAGCGAGGCTAGTTTCTTTGAGGTAAAATTACAGTCTCAGCACACTAAATAACATACTTCTATTGATAAAGCAAGGCTAGTATTTAACCTTTTCTGTTTATGAGCATAAGAAGCTTTATATTTGTTTACACCCCTCTTTTCTGTTTGTGTGTGTTACCTCAGAGCATCCTTCCCTTCAGCTGTCTTGCCCTAGCTGAGAATGACTTGTTAATATGACCAGAACATTAAAAGTACATTCTCCTAGCTTTAGTAATTCCAGAGATTGACAATATTGTAGTTCTGAGAAACTGGAGATGACAAGAAAGATTTTGACATGCTGAGGAAGCACAGAATTGTTATGATGTTTCTGGTATTAATTCTTTGAAAAAAATATTGCTGAGTTTTAAAAGTAAAAATTGTTTTAATCAAGCTTCCTAAAATATAAGTACTTGCTGGGCAAAAAACCTTCTAGACCTGAGAGATGGAGATCAGTTGTATCACTCCTTAAACTTCTTACCCCCATTTTAAACTTAAGTGTTTCCACTGCTCCTGCCTGCATGACAGCTTCCCTCCAGCCAACTGCAAAGTTGAGACTCAAGCAGGTTAAATAATTTGCCTAAGGTCACCGAGAAAGTCACACTGTATCAGAGCCATATAGGCTAACTCTAAGCTTAGAGACCAAAGTTGTTTAACTGTTCTGTAGCACTGCTTTCAAATAATATAATTATCACCTTCCTTCCTGTAGTCTAGGTAATTTTAAATCATACGTGCATATATATAATTATACGTGCATATATATAATTATACATACATGCATGTAAATAGGTATTAAAATTTAAATGACAGTAAATTTAACTGTCTTTGTTTTTCCTTTAGGGAAGCTGTGAGATAGAGATGGTAAGTGGTGTGCCTAGGAGGAACTTTGGGCAGGTGGATTCACAGTTAGGAGAAATCAGCTTCCATCTGAGTTGTAACAACAACCTGTGCTTCTGTTCCTAAAGAAAAAGAGAATGAACCATTTTCCTTGTAGTATTTCAGACTGGTCCTTTAATGGTCATTGCATCTGATCAAGCTTCTCAGACTCCTCTTCGAACTGATATTAATTTTCAACCAGTATGTGGTAAAACCAAAGATATGATCCCATGTTCTTTGCAAACCTCTAGGAATGTCTGTGCCTAAAATTCCAGAAAATGACATCTCAGTTGTTAGGAAAACGTCTGTGTGTAGTGAATGAGGTAAATAATTTACAGCAATTATGGCAAACTTGGTAATGATAGTGATTTTATACTGTCATTGACAATTTGGATTCATTCTAGGCTTTGTTTTGTATTTTAATTTAAAACTGTATTTTTTGTCCTTGACTTATTTTTCTTCAGTCCATACCTGCTTAAATATTTGTAAGTTTAGTCCAGCTTTTCTCTAGAGGGATAAAGTCTGTCTGGCAGACTGAATGCAACGATCATTATATTTAGA
Organism: Haliaeetus leucocephalus; assembly: GCF_000737465.1. NCBI lineage: Eukaryota > Metazoa > Chordata > Aves > Accipitriformes > Accipitridae > Haliaeetus > Haliaeetus leucocephalus. The sequence goes on from NW_010973199.1 coordinate 2,298,638, forward strand.
CTCATAATGAATTCACTTTGGTTGAACCAGTTTCAGTTTAATTTTGGTTTTTGATGGTTGAGATTACTTGATTGGACAAGGTACATTAGAGACTTGAACTTTTACTGTGAGAATAGATGCATTAGACAATTTAAAAAGCTAAATATTAGACTAAATTACCTTAATTCACTCACTTGCTATGCTTATCTGATGAACATTTTTGTCAGAAGATAAATACTTCTAGGAACTAGAGACAAAAATAAGAACAACTCTTAATGACAGCTGGAGGTGATATTTCAGTTCTTTGTCATTTTTATAACTAAGAATCTGGATATCTATTAAAAGCTGTATGAATTTATATGTGAGAGCCTTGATGCTTCTGAAAGTCTTGGCTAACTGACTACAAAAAAAAAGATATTTGCCTGCTCCGACAACTCCGGTGGAATGCACTACTTGCATTCCTCTGTCCAGAACTTGTATAATTCCATTCATTACAGTAATATCCTTAAACACATATGTTTCACAATTTTTAATAAATATCTAGCTCTGAGAAAAGATTTCAAAAATGAAAATTCCTGCAAATGACAATATAACATAATCAGAAACATTAAAATATTATCCACCAATGTCCTTGATATAAACTCTCTGAAGGTTGTCCAAGTGCCTTTATATTGTCACTGGTTGCTGAATTATGTAAGTGATAGATTTTTCCATGATCATTAAGAATGGAAAACAGAGCGGGTTTGTACACATAAATTGTTCAGAAATTATACGTGACCTATTAACAGCATTTTTGATCAGTCTCCTCTGGTTGCTGAGGTCATGGCTAAATGGATGAGTTGCTTGATGATTGGAAGAACATCAGTGCCGTGAATGTGAACGTACTACTTGTACTGTGTCATGTAAATCTCATCTTGTTTTAGCACAGTTCTCACATCATTAATTTTTAGCTTTAGTATTAGATATTAGAGGAAACTACATTTGTAATGTTCATGAAGGATAGAGGTGTTTACTTGGTTTTGATATGAAATGGCATTTTGCCTATTTTAATGGTTTAGTGAACTGTGAGTCTTCGTGCTGCAAAGTAAAGCAAATTGCAGCTCCATCAGGCAGATATCTCTTATAGAGATGATTATTATGTCTATTTAAATAGCAATGAAGCCATTCTCTTTTTGTATCATGATGCATTTCATAGAAAATGAGTACGTGTCTTACAGATGTGCTGTCATACTCTTTCTGATGTTTTCACTCTGGTAAGTATTGGAATAGTAGAAAATGGAAACTCATCTTAGGGAAATGTGAGGTACTTGATGATAGCACATCAATCTATCAGACACTTTCCAAATTCAGAGAAGATACTCAAATAAAATTAATAATAATGTTTAAACTATTATTAATAATAGATACAAGAGCTAGGCTATTCCAGTCCATCTGACCTAGATGATGAATTCAGATGCACTTAGCAATGAACTTTGCCTTGTCATGTATCATACTGTAGTGAAGAGCAGCTACTAGAAGATGTCACATGAAAATGAAGGTGACAAAATAAGTCTTCTAGAAACTATGTTTACCTAAGGCTACTTAATAATCTGAGACTCCCTCAGCCTTAGCAGGGTCTGAGCAGTATAAAGAGTGCTGCAGACGCGGTTATTTTGATCAGTAAAGGCTGAAGAGATGCAGAACTTTTTCATTCTTTTTCAATGTCACACCCCTCCCCCCTTCTTTTGTGTGTGTCTTTTGTCTGTCTTTGGCTTGTCGGTTTCTTTCCCTCATGCGAATTTTGTTTAAAACTGTGCACCTAAAGTTAAGCTCCCCTGAAGTTATTTTTTTAACGTTTGAACTTCTAGATCACTTTGGGGCAGGTTTTCAAAAGTATTGAGATCGTGAAAACTGCAGATGGAAGCATAGTGGGATTTTCAAAAGCACTTAAACAGATAAGGCACTTAGCTCCCATTTAAATTAATTAGCTGGATTGAACAAGTTCCCCTTGGTACTTTTGAAAGTTCCACTGCTAAGTGTTTATGTCTACGTAAAAAACTATGATTTTCAAAAAAGGCTGAGGAACCAGCAACTCCCTTTAAAGTTTATGACTTTTACAGGTTTTCAGCAGTTCTGAAAATTATACAATGTCCCTCGGTCTCTGTTCCTAAATGATCCTCCTTTGTTTTCCTTTTTTCTAAAGTTAATCTCAGAGAAGAAGTGTGATCAATTGTACTATAACTTCAGGATAGAAAAATAAACACATGGGTGAATCTTATGCACAGGTTCAAGAAGCTGGGTCCTTTGGTATATACATTCAGTGACTGAAAAAACCTGATAGAGCTTAAAGACCATGGATGTAATTATGTCTTATACTGGATTTCCTTATTACATTTATATCATGCAAAATAATAACTCAAAAGTACATTACAGGCAAAGACTGCTGCAGGTTGTGGATAGCTGGGAATGAACAAAATGACCAGAAGTAGCATGACTTTTCAGTCTTTAATTGCTGCAGATACAGAAACCCTTAGCAGACCTGTTCAGATGTAATAAAAGCAAGCAGTGCTCGCTCTGAGGTATAGTTTCCCCTGCCCTTTACTCTGCTTCTATTACAGTAGCATCTAAGCATCAGTCTGAGGGTGTACACACATTAGCATTTTGGTTTCAGTCAAGAGTCTGCTTTTGAAATGAATCTGCTAATTATTCCCACTTAGCGCACTTGCTCATTGTGGAGTGGGTCTCAGGCTATGTGAACTGGATTGCTTTTGGCTGAAATGAAAACAGAAGATGCTTTCCAGAAGGACATCTAGTCTTTAATCATTATTGTGTGTTCAGTCCACTGAACTACGTTAGAATTAGTTCAATATAACCTTCCTGTCCAGACTCTAATTTCAAATACTGACCAATGTGAACATCAAGTCCTCAGAGCCAACACCTTTGCTCCACAGATTGGCTCTGACTATTCCACGTTGCTTGTTAATGTAGCTATAAACTGAGTTGTCAGGATGGCTGGGTTTACGGAAGAATCCCATCTTTGCACCCACTTCCAGAGTTAAAATCCTACAATGCCAGAATTTTCTAAGATCTGCAAGCATCTTAAAGGGGCTCTCCAATTTCAAACACTGGCCAGTGTTTCCTGGGAATATATCTTCTCTTTCCTGTTGGATAGAAAATGAAATTAAAAACTCATGAGCAAGAATTCATAACATTTTCGTTAAAAGCTTTTTCAGAAATGTAGGTCGACCTAAATGTAACTGTGTGTTTTGTGTAAAAAAAGTAATCCAGACAAGACAGATGGTAAGATATAACTTGTATACCTTGTAAAATGCACCTTTAACAGCCATTCATTCTGGTTATTCTCTACACTGATTTAGAATTTTTTTATGCTTTAAGAGTCCATTCTTGTTCAAATCATTCCATCGCTAACAGCTAATAGTGTTTATATTCATAATTCATTAAAAAAAAACCCTCAAGTTTGTTTAGCCAACGAGTTCTCCAACATTCATAACCCTGTATTGCCATGATGGAAATTATATCTTGTGTAGTTTATGTGTCAGACATAGTACGAATATTTACCAGTGACCCTCAGAAATAGGAATTTATTATCAGTTGTTGCCACTGGGATGTGTAACCCGAGCCACTCTAATGTCTTGCCAGCCAGGAAGAGTTTTTAAGCATGTTTTTAGTCAATTAAAGCACCATCAAGACAAAAGTATACAAATTCATAAGTAGCTGTACAATAAAAGGATATTTTTTTCTTTTTGCTTTTATTAAGGTAGAAACTCTGAAAGACACAAAGGAATTCTGTGTACCTAAGTTGTGGATTCACAATACAGTAAATGTGACTTTAGGATGCTTAATGGCAGCTAAGAAACACTGTAGCCTTATGGTATTAAATGCTGATCTGGTATAAACTCACTGTGCTAGTTCAAATGAGTTAAAAAAAAAATGGACACCTTAGCTTTATCCTGTCAGGCTTTCTGCCAAATTAGATATTGCCTGTCCATGCCATTCTAAGTTTATGCTGGATGAGGTGTTGTGTACTCTCTTGGTGATTCTGTATTGTGTGCTATAATCTGGCAAATATGCAATACTGTTCTTTCTTGAGTCATCCCAAATTTATCCACAGATCTGGATTAATGACCATGGCCTCCTGTTGCCCCCATTATCATAGTATCTGACTAAATCACAGGCTTTGATGTATTTATTCTCCTAACAACACTGTGAAGGAGAATACGTCTTTGCTATCACACTGGTTTCATCATAACATGTTTTCTCTCTTGCCTAGTAGATGAAACAGTAGGGGTTATGCAGACTTTGAGAATTTCAGTGATTAAAACCAGGAGATAATAGAGGTGAATATTTTCTTAGAGTGTCAAGTGCTCTGCTAGGGCTCTGTTAAAGCTGTTTCATGCAACTGGGTTATTCTTCTGGTTTTTAGGAAGCTAATTACTTAAATTATTTCCTTTTAGATAGTCACCAGATGCTGCATTTTGTGTAATTATCACAGTCCTTGATATAAAATACAGTTAACTTCTGTAGGTTCAGGACCGATCCTAACGCCACTGAAGTCCTTGAGTGACTCTGGGGATTCAGAGAGCTGGTTGTATGAGCGAGTTTCTTGTCTCCTTGTTATTGTGTGGTCTCTCGTTTGCCCCTTTGAGTGGTGAATAACATCAAAGTCCTACACTGTGCAGAAGAGTGGACAGAGGAGACAAAGAGCATGGCTGCTTGTTGCTGCTTTATTCACCCTGCGCGGTGCTGTAACCGGTGCTCCAGCTCTCTGAGGAAGGCAAATGAGGCCGGCAATGTTACATTGTGATTTTCTCTCAAATCTGTTGAAAAATTGCTGGAAAAATAAACTGTTAAGGACAAAATTATCCCTCTTGATAAGCTGTCCTCATTCTGTCCTCCTCCAGAAGGAACTGAAAACATTCCTGACGTGAAGTTTTGCTACTGCTGTTGCACTTATAAATAAAGCCTCCAAATGAATCAAAAGTGCTAAGTACTTAATAGGCAAGAACAAGGCAAGTCCTTTGTCCTTGAGTGCTTACCACCTAACAAAGGAATGAAAGGTGGAGCATGGGAGCAACACAGAGTGATTCTGGTGCCCACAAGTAGCTCTTTGCTCCACGCACTGCTCTAGTTCCCTCAGCGTGACCTCTGGGAGAACACGGTTTTACTAAGGGTGGGCTAAGGAGAGCTGGCACCAAACTGAGTCATAATTTTAAGCAGGAAATGCTTTAAATCCATGAGTTTCCAATTCAGATTTTATTTGGAGGGCATGCGGGAAGAATAGATAAGTGGATGAAAAAAAGTATATTTTGTTAATGCGCTGCCATGGATAAATCTGGGATTTCCAAAGCAAGACTGCATTGTGTGCATCTGTTCTGTACTACAAAAAGATCCTTGGACTTCTTAAATCAGGAGGACCAAAGTAGTAGCCATGACATCTTTTCCCATTATTATTCAGAAAGCAGTATATACTCATTTTTATCTTCTAGAAGTGTAAACAAAACACTCTTGTGCATGTCAAGACTTAGAAAGTGGAAAGGTATAAAATATCCACATTCATGGAAGAGGTGGCATCACAGATCTTTTTTTTCTGGCACGCTTTGTTCTGCCAGAGCTGATGCAGGGAGATTTTAATCTATTTCTTTACTGTACCAGAAACTTGTCTGAAACTCACATAGCCTTATTTTGTAATTAAATGTTTGAGAACTACTGGTATTTGTATTTGCATGTAATTAACTTTTAAAGCACTGTGTAGAGGGCTTTTTGCTTTTAAACTAGCCTGTAGTCAATAAATATCTTTACAGATGTCAATTTGGTCAGCAGTAAAGAGGTAAATAGAAACTAATGACACTCATCAAGCCTGTGGCATGAATGATTTATTGGACACAATCATTTAACACTTTTATAAAGTCAATACAAGGGAAAGAAACAGGTTTCTTATTATGGTAAACTGTATTTGTAGTGTCAGCATGTAGTGATTTATGACAAACCTGTGGCCAGGATTAGGGTATTATAAATAGGGGAAAATAGAAGGCTCATTAATTTTTTATACCCACAGGTAGAAGACATGCAGTGGGCTAACAGGGAACACACTCATCCAGCATCTGTCTGCAGCCTGCCCTGTAAAGCTGGGGAAAGAAAGAAAACCGTGAAGGGAGTGCCCTGCTGCTGGCACTGTGAACGCTGCGAGGGGTACCATTACCAGGTGGATGAATTCAACTGTGAACTGTGCCCCATTAATAAGAGACCAAACGCCAACCGTACAGATTGCCAGCTTATCCCTATAATCAAACTGGAGTGGCATTCTCCTTGGGCCATTGTGCCCGTCTTCATAGCTATTCTTGGTATAATTGCCACCACCTTTGTGATTGTGACATTCGTCCGGTACAACGACACACCGATCGTCAGGGCCTCTGGACGGGAGCTCAGTTACGTGCTCTTGACTGGGATTTTTCTCTGTTACTCCATTACTTTTTTAATGATCGCGACTCCTGATACAGTGGTCTGCTCGTTTCGAAGGATCTTTTTAGGACTTGGCATGTGTTTCAGCTATGCTGCCTTGCTTACCAAAACAAACAGGATTCACAGAATATTTGAACAAGGTAAAAAGTCTGTCACAGCTCCCAAATTTATTAGTCCAGCTTCCCAGCTGGTGATCACTTTCAGCCTCATATCCATGCAGCTTATTGGAGTCTTCATCTGGTTTGCTATCGATCCACCACATACCATCGTAGACTATGGAGAGCAGAGGACACTTGAACCAGAAAATGCCAGGGGAGTTCTCAAATGTGACATTTCAGATCTTTCTCTCATTTGTTCCCTTGGATACAGTATTCTCTTGATGGTCACATGCACTGTTTATGCTATTAAAACAAGAGGGGTTCCAGAGACCTTCAACGAAGCCAAACCCATTGGATTTACCATGTACACAACCTGCATAATTTGGTTAGCTTTTATCCCAATCTTTTTTGGTACGGCCCAATCAGCAGAGAAGGTAAGTGATGATAAGTTTACAAATCGAATACTATCCTTTTTCTATTTTCATCTTGCAATATTTACAGCACTACAGTACACTTTCACTCTTACGAATGAGTAATTCTGAATGATAATTGCAAACAAACTCTCAGAATTCACAGATGATAAAATATATGATTCAAAAGGTAGGTTTCCTATATTTTAACAGAAGAAACTGAATGTGATTGTGGTGTGGCTGGCATAACAACACTGACATTTTCTCAATATATCCTTAAATGACGGTTTCTTCTAACGTTTATTATTACCCTTCAGTGATGCTCTTGCCTGTTACGGGAAGCACTATAAATCTTTGTTATCATCCACAGATCTGATAGAAATGGTTGCATTTCAAAAGTCTAAGAAGATCAACTTACATTTGTCAAAAATAATGAAGAAGAATGCCTGGGCAGAATGAAAAGAATTACTTTTCTCTCTGGTTGACACATATAACTTTTAAAAAAAAAAAATGAAGAATGAATGAAGTGTATGTAAAATCATATAAAGTGTAATTCACTAATTATTATCTCAGAGCAAAAAGAAAACATTTTCTTGATCTTTTAGTGAGAAATTAAATGTTGCATACTTGGATATCTGTTATTCCTTGTTCAATTGGCATGGGTCTTTCCTGATACCATAGTGAAAGTATGACTCCCAAGTCATAGTGAGCAGTACAAAACATGTCAGACAGTCAACTCTCCTCTCAGTTCTAATGGGAAGGCAGAGGAAAATGTCGACTGTGTGAGGTTTTACTCAGCTGATAGTGATGAAAGTGACAAGTTAGGTAGGAAAGAGCCATAATATCAGCATCGGTCTTAAAAACTGCAGATCTGCGAGATTTGGAAAATCTTAAAAATAGGAAATTAAAGTCATCAGTCTTTTACATAAACTCATTCCCCTTTTCTTCTAGTAGGTGTTTTTTATAATGTTTTAAAATATACATTTTAATTTAATTGGAAAAGTCAACGTGTCCACTTATAATTGCAAAGGTTTGGCATCTGTCTGGTTTAGAGAGCACTCTTACCCTCTTGCATGTTTAGATGGATTGTATTTAAATTCTGACTTTTTTGTATGTGTAGACTTAAGTCAGAAAAATACTTCATTGTATAAATGTGTGGTACTTTTTGGTTTAACAACTTGGGCCAGTCAGTTTTATAGCAAGTACCTATAACAAAAGAAATGTATTTCTGAGTATTGAAACACAGAAAATATTATTTGGCTGGCAACTCTGCAGTGAGTTTTGATTTACGCCATTGGGTCACCTTAGCTTGTAGTAAAGCATGACTTGGTTTTGACCTTTAAAGACAAGATTAATGAACACCTGTTTTGCATTTCTTTTATGAAACCGAAGACTGAACACACAAATTATACTAAATCACACGGCTTCTAACACTAAATTTCACTTGTTAGTTGCCTTTTTTTCTAAATGATTTGTTAGTCTTCGGGTAATGACTTTCAGGAGGAAAAAAAGAAATTAATATGCTAATACAGTAGCTCTGTAATTCAAATAATTCTTTTCACAGTGCTTCTACTTTTTGCTGCAAATAAAAACATGTTTCCACACAGAGTCTTATGGATATCATCATAATAGTTCACATATTCATACAATTAAATTGCTTACCTGAATAGGACAAAAATGTAATATCTTGGTGGATACATTTGTACATTGGCCGGAAAAACTCAAAGTTGCTTGTAGATTTCTCAGTTAATGCATAACACCAAAAGAAGCATTTTAAGAGCAAACTAATACATTATAGCATACTTTATTTGAAATTCGGTGTTATGATCTTTTTTGAGGATGAAAGAAATGAAAGAGAAAATTAACTTAAACAGACTTTTGTTATGTGCTTACTCACTTTGCAGTTGATTTTAGAATCCTGAAATTATTTTTTTTTATGGCTTGAGTTTGTTCAGAGAGAACAGAGCAATAAGCTGGGGAACTTAAAGTACTATTTAAAAGCAGTGGTTCCTTTTTTCAAATGTTGACAGTAATAAAATCTAACATAGCATTCATTACAAGCCAGGTGTACTTCCAACTAGCAATTCATTGAACTACTAGCTTTAGACACACTTCTGTTTGAATAAAGAGTAGTTAAAACTTCTCCAAAATTTTTTAAGGAACTTCTGTTTTCCTAAACATCAGTAGTGCTTACAACAATAGCAGAAGTCATTATGCATTTTTTGACACAGAGGTTAACTATTCCATGAACACAGATTAAGTAGAAAATGTATTGAGAAGCTTTTATTTTTATTTCACTGTCAAAATATTTCCACTGTTAAACAAAAAAATAGGACCATTAATGCGAAAAACAGGTGTCTAGGTCCAAAACTCATAGATCATCGTGGAAAGGTTACCTTTACTTTTAGTGGCCTTGGCGTCAATTCCCAAGAGTGTAAATACGCTAAGAGATTTTGGGTAGAACCTAGAGGAGTATAAGCCTGTACAGTTGGCACAAGTGCATAAATTGAGCGTTGGTGTCTGTCAAACTTCAAATATGTGTGATGAAGGGCATATAAATAAGCTTAAGTACTTCTCTGCAGACAGACTGTGAATCTTGCTGATACGTTCTTGCTGTGAAGCTCAGGATGGGAAACCTCTCTCTCCACTGTGCATATGAGGAACACTGGGTGTCTAGCTGGTTAATACAGCTGAGTTAAATGCCTGAATTTGCATGATGTGACACATCCATAAGAGAAAACACGGTAAAAGTTAAGGTAACTTGACAAGACTTGACAAGTGGGAATATGTTGATTTATAGTCTTGACATTTGTAACATGTTTAACAGTCCTTTATAACAGATGCTGTTTCTACTCATATATATTACCTCAGTTTATGTGTAAGTTTAAAACTAATAGAAAATTGAGAAAAGTACTATATAATATTCAAGAAATTAAAATTGTATGTATCTATGGCCAATTAACAAAAGGTTAAAATAACCTTGCGTAACCCAAGCTTGGTGGCTCTTATGGAAGTCCATGTTTATTGTTTGTCCTTAATCTCAAGCAGCAGAACATAAAACCCCTGTGCTATTAAACACACCATTTTTAGATTGTCATTCCTACAGATGTTTTGCAGAGAGCAATAAGAGCATTGACTTTAAGTCCTGTGTGATTTTTTTTTGGCCAATTCATGATTTTGCCTATTTATGATCAAGCCCGTTTTGATAGCTGCTATTTTACAAAAGGAACACACCACAGATTGTTAAATTATTCCAGTGTGTCATTGAACTGAATGAAAAATGTATCCCTACAACATAAAACGCCAATTTTCTAACACTTGCGTAAATGTCAGTGAGGTGCTTTAGAGGCAAAGGAGTGAAATTCTGTGAGAAAGCATTCTGTGAATATAGCCTTCATCTATGTCATGCACGTGAACATGGCAAAACACTGGAAGTACCGGGATCATCTGGAATAGAGATGGCTGAAATGTCATGAAGTCTGGAATGCCACAGAAAAAAGATTGAATTTAGCTGAGTGATTAAAACAGATGTTTGAGGAACATCTGGGTAAAATTAAGTTACAGCAGAAGACTGCACAAAAACCAGCTGAGGATAGATGGCTGTCTAAAGTATGTCCCTATTTGATAAACTGAACTTTTAAAATTTCCATCCTTTTACCCGTTTTGACAGGTGGATGAATCATGTTCATTCACAGATAATAAAGATATCATTTATTACATTAACCTGGAAATACTCTGTTTTGAATGAGAAGATGAATACTTGTTTCCCGTGTGAAAGAAAAGAGGTTGCACTTTCTGCTGAGGAAAAAGGACCATGGAAAACACTGAATGATTTCTTCCTTCTCCTCCCACCGGAAGCAATTGCAAGGTGTAATCTACCAAGGCAGATAAATTTTAACGTATTTCCAATTATGCTGACAAGTTTTATTTCTCTTTTCATAACTGCAATACAGGCAAAACAAGTTGTAATATATGGTAGAAATCTTCCCATAAATTATTATCCTGATGACCTTACTATTCCAGCTGTTTTCATCCTAGATATACTGATCATGTGGATCTTATGCTTATACCCAGCTGTTAGTAACATTAAAAGAAGCTAGAAACAATTCTAAGAGTATCCCAATATTAATGTGACTTGTAAACTACTGCTGTAGTTGTCAAGAGAAAGATATTCAGTTCTCAGTGGGAGAGGTAGTTCCATCAGTCTAGTCAGATATGTTCTTTAGCTTAAAGAAAAGAACTACTAATGACAATTCAGGTAAAGACCCTTTGCTTCCCCCACATTTCTAAAAAATTTATACAAATCGCCTTTTTTGTGTGTGTTTATGTTATGAATTCTTGGTTAAATATATTCCTGTGACTGTAAGAAAACAAAGCATCTTAATGATGCCTCAAGCTGTGTTAATGAAGCAGACTGCACTGAGCCTTTTCTTCACCTCAAAGCATTCTCTTCTAATCCTGATCATATTCAGAGATCTAGCTCTGCGGGTAGTCCATGCACTACACATCACAGGAAAAAGTCCAGAAAGACAATTTATCATGTTAGTATTTCTTCCATTTTATGAATAATGTTTGGCTTGATTGAACTAGAATCTTTAGTGCCAACACTGTGCATAGCATGAGGATTAATCTGAGGGATATTTGGAACAGTTTCTGATTTTCATTATTACAGGATACAAAGTTAGAAGACTGCTGAAGCAATACTTCCCACATTCAGCAGTTCATCATTGTTCAAAACTCAATTTCTGTGCTATTTTTTTCATAATCTTTGGAATATGGGACAACCTGCAGGTTTCTAACAAAATTATCAGTACTTGAATTTTTGCATGTTTTGGAACACAGAAAATCAGTAAAATTCACCAGATTGTCTGATAGAAATATCCCCCCCTCTCACTGGAAATTGTATGTAAGAAAGGGGAAGCTTTTAATAATGTTTTCTCATTTCATGTTTTTCAAAACATAAATATTTCATGAGCTAAATTATTTCTAAATTTGATAATTTCCTAGGATTTGTGACCTAATCCTTAGGAGAAATTAGGACTTTGTTGTTCTGTTGTAGAAGCAGAGTGGCAAAAAAGACGTGAACAAGAGTACAACTGGATTGCAATTTATTGCCCAATCTTCCTCTGCTCCCTTTCCCTCTGTAAGGGAAATTCCTCATTCCTTGCTTATTCCTGAGACAGCGTGTTTCCCTCTAGCTGGTGAAGATATTCAGTGCAGTGCAGGTCGTGGACATTGCTGGGTCCACCCATTGGATGAACAAAAAACGGTTGCATCAGCCCCACAAACCTGTTCTTTTCTCCCCAACTTTCCATGAGCTGGTGCAAGAGGACAGAGCAGTAGTCATACTTCTCCAGTGTGGCTGCGTAAACTGCAAAAGGTACCCCTAGTGAGAAACCGGTTAAATATAGAGATCCTCTTTTCTTTCAAAAGTCACTTTGGGGGAACCCATTCCAAAAGTTGTTTCTTAGGAAAAGCTCCTCTGTTCCCACTAGAATCACAAGTGAAAATGATGAAACAAGTTTATTAGGTAGTAAGGGAAACAAAAATGATAGCCTGGGTAATTTAAAATATTGTGGGCATTTAGAAAGCTTTTTTCCAGTTTGAACCTTTTCTGTCTTTTTGAGTTTAAATTGGATTTTGGAAGCAGAGGAGTTTTGATATAGAAAGAGCATAATTTCATAACTTTTAAACTGTTCCCACTTTCTTAAAGTGAAAAATGTCTGAACTGACTGGTAACTGTAATGCCAGACTTGCATTTAAAGAAACATTTATCAAAACATTTCTGACCAGCTTTCAGGCCAAGTACTGAATTTCTTAGAAATGAAACTATACTATAGTGTAATTATCTAAACCGCATTAGATTAACTAAGAAATCAGAAGGGATTACTGTAGTCAGTCTTTTGTGCCAAAAGGTGTCTTGAGCTCTCTGTTCACTTAGATGTTGTTCAGGCTCATTTTGATAATTTAAGATCATAGCATTCTTTGTGGGGTAGTCATCTGCTCCCTTGTTTAGCTGCTTTTCTCCAGAAGTGAATGACTAGAGGAAAAAGAGGTAAGGCTCCCAAGTTCTTTCAAGTTGTTTTGAGGTGAAATGCATCTGCAAAGCTTTGCTGAAACCCCCTTGGACTGAAGAGAAAAGGTCCCTCTGCTTCTGCCTGTTCATGATGTGTAGGTGTGACCTGCCTGGTAAAGTGCATGAAAGCTAGGGGGAAGGTTTCTTTCAGACTCTGCTACCCAGTCAATGAAATCTTATGGAGGGCTGAATGCAGCTACTTTTAAAAATCCTAGCCCCTGTTTAGATTTTTTTATTCAGCATAGTGTGTGCCCAGATTTCAGCAAGTGTTCTTCTTGCTGAATGAAAGACTTTGTGCAAAGCTAATGCATACGTAATTTTAAAGACTCGACTTTATTGTTTTAAGATATGCCTACAGTCTTTAGGTTGCAATTTTATTTCTCTTTTTACTTTTACATTAATTAAGCCACTAGCATTTTAAGTATGTACACTGAGCACTGATTTTCATTGTAAGTTTATTAGGAGGTACCAGGAAGAGAGAAAATGCCAGCTTCTCTAAGAATTGGATTATTTAATGAGATATAAAGCCATTTTTTTCAGTTCAGTGAAATGCTCGTGTGTGCACCTGAAGGTTGTATACCCTGTTCTTTTCTGCATGGTTGCATGTCTGTTCCAGTATGAGCATGGAGCTGGCGTACCTAGTTGTGTACACTGTAGAGATATGCACCTGTCACATAATGGAAAACACCAGCGTTTTGCTTGTCTGACATGTTTGCTTCTGGCCCTGTGATGAGTGATAGCTTCTTTCCCAAAGACAGGAAAGAGCTGCCAGAAAAATTAAATTTGCCTGTGATCTGCTTCCTATTCCATCTTGAGGAACGTCAGAGAGTTGGTAACAGGTATATGAAGAAGGAATGCGTGCTAGAGAACTTTAAATAGACCTTTTTGGCTGCTTGCTGGTTTCTGTGATAAGTAGCTAATTCTAACTGAGAAGCAGAAACTATTCTGTGAAGCACAGATAGCTAAATAACTCTGCCATCTCCATCTACTTTAGAAAAGAATAATCAGTAATCACACATGGCAGTTTGTGAAAGCCCACAAATGTTTCATAGAGATAATCTGGAAAAAAAAATATGCCTTATCTACTGTATTTCTAGAAATCAGCTTCACCTCACAAAAATGTTGATCTTTTGGCTCTGATTTGTTCATTGCCAAAAATACGGTTGTCTTCAACAAGTGCAGTTAAACAGAAAGCCTTCCAGTTGTATTAGATGATATTTGCACATTAGGAGCTTGCTCTTTGGTATTAAGATGCTATAAACTGCTTCATGCCCTTATGGTCAAGCACTGGCAACTGGTGCCCAGCCACACTGCATCTGAAGAGGACCACAGGCAGTTTAACAGTTCATTAAAAGCAAGCATACTTCTTTTGACCAATTGCAAGCTTCTTTGTATGCAACAAGAGCAGATTTGGGTATTCAAGGGGTGCACATAAAGTGTTGCATCATGGGATCTTATAAAAAAAACGGATTGAGACAAATGCAGCTCCTGCATCTTGTTTTGTATTCAATACCATCCATTATTCTGCATTCAAAATGAAGGGATACATAGCAATTTTTGGACCCAGATGCCTAATAAAAAGTTCATCCTCACAGAAGTTCATGAGCCTACAAACACATTCAGGTTTCCATTTCAGACTGAAATCTGATCTCCCACTGCTGCCCTGTGGCCTGACAGGACCCTGTTCTTTTCAGCTATCACTTCAGAACAATGAAGTGACTTGCATTTTATAAAATCTTAGGTTCCTAGGGTGTTAGAAAGGCTGATTTAATTTGGATGAAGCAAAACTAGTGGTGTCGTGGTTTAACCCAAGCCAGCAACTAAGCACCACACAGCCACTCACTCACGTTGTCCCCCCCGCAGTGGGATGGGGGAGAGAATCAGAAGGAAAAAGGTAAAACTCGTGGGTTGAGATAAGAACAGTTTAATAGAACAGAAAGGAAGAAACTAATAATGATTATAATAACAATAATAAAATGACAATAATAATAATAAAAGTATTGGAATATACAAAACAAGTGCACAATGCAATTGCTCACCACTCACTGACCGATGCCCAGTTAGTTCCTGAGCAGCGATCCCCCCAGCCCCACTCCCCCCAGTTTATATACTGGGCATGACGTCACATGGTATGGAATACCCCTTTGGCCACTTTGGGTCAGCTGCCCTGGCTGTGTCCCCTCCCAACTTCTTGTGCCCATCCAGCCTTCTTGCCGGCTGGGCATGAGAAGCTGAAAAATCCTTGACTTGGTCTAAACACTACTTAGCAACAACTGAAAACATCAGTGTGTTATCAACATTCTTCCGGTACTAAATCCAAAACATAACACTATACCAGCTACTAGGAAGAAAATTAACTCTATCCCAGCTGAAACCAGGACAAGTGGTAACACAAACTGTATAGGAAGTATATGTAAGCAAATTTATCACTTACTGAAAAATGGAATTGAATATGTTTGTAAATACACAGGAAGAGGGATTTTTTTTTTTCAGTTAAGAATTATATGATAAACCCACATACTGGGAAAAAAATATATCTATGGGTAATAGAAAGTTAATTCCAGCTGTCTTTTACACTTTTGTTAAGAAAAATAGAAAACCTTCAAATAGAACACTGTTTAGAAACTGGGTTGGAACTCTTTCTGGGATGGTCTTGTGAGACTTCTTGTACTTGCTAGCTCCTGCCAGATTGGAAGCAGTACAAAAAAATAGCCTCTGTTGTAGCTTTAAAAATGCTTTTACCTTACTGAAAACAAGTAAACACATGTATGAAAGACAGAAGAAACAAATTAAAAAGGCTTTTAGCTTAGCTTTGAGTAGATATTCAGCTTCTTGTCTTTCTTTTCTACTACAATAATTTCAATTTTGCATAGGTTTCATAACACTATCAAGATTTTGATCTTACAAGTATGATGAAATGCTGTGGACTGGTAAATTGTGATGCATAGGCTGAGCCTTAATAAGAATGCATGTGCAAGATCATCACACACCACATCTGGAATTTGACTCATGATCAGCAGCTAATCAAAGCCATATTACCCTCTATTTCCTTTAGAGTAATAACATTTTCAAAGACAATTATGGTGACTCAACTAAAGTGTTAGTTATGTAAAGCACAGTAAGTTGATATGTGTTTCAGCCCCTCGTGACCATTCTGTTGTTTAAGAATTGTAATAGTTTGTGTAGCTGAGAATATGCCAATACATTGGACATTCAATAAAAATACAAGATCCAGACCAAAAATTTAATTCAATATAAGCCCAGTAAAATTTGTAACAGAATTGGTAAATACAATAAAATTCTTAAATTTGGGGACAGTGAATGTTAAATTCCTATCTCAGAAAAATGGAAGTACCAGGAACCAGAAAATGTTGGAAGTCTGATTTCACACAGACTAGTGAGCTTTATGCTTACTCTTAAAAAGCAAAACTAAATCTATTACAGGAATAAATCTTTAATTGGATTGTTAACACTGAATATGCATGTAAGCATGTCTGTACAAATACTTCATTTTATATAACTGTAAGATCTTTCTTGCATGAAACCAGAATAATCAATTTAAAAGGCCCAGCAAAAGCAATACTTTCAATACATATATGACCACCTTGTACAAAACAAAGACTTCAATTGGTCATATACATCTATTTTTCTGAAAGCCTATTTTTCTCAGTTTATAGTGAAGCTTCTTAACAAGAGATAAAATGAAAACAGAGAGAACCATACAAGCTAAGCCAAGAGGGTCAGAATTTAACAGTAGCAGTATGTTATCTTTTTTCCTAGTAATCCAGCTAAAAATGGATTAGTTATGAAATATCTTCTTAACTTCACACATGCATTTTCAGTATGTACATATAGTTTGAATTTTTCTCTTCCTAAAACGGTGCTTTGCAGACTTGAGAGTAATTTCATAATTAGTCAGTTTACCAGAAACATGACCCTAGTAGAATGGTCAAATGATAGTTTTCATGGTGATTATCAAGGTCATGTTTACTTGACATTGTGAAACATATGGATGGGATTAAAGTGATGTTATCAGGCTCATTGATAAACTGATGACACAGCAAGTGGATAAATCTGGTTTTTACAGAAAACATCCTCCTGTCTGCCACAGTACAAAAGAACAGTTGAACAATGAAAGGAAGAAAGGCACTGGACTTGATTGTCCTTTTTTTAACTCCACTGAACTCAGATGGAATAACAGCAGGTATTCACAGGTATTGTGAATGCTATTCAAACAGGTACTGCACAGCATTTCCCGATTACAAAACAGCAAGGTCAGAAGGAGATTAGAAGAGAAACAGGGAACTTAAAAGACAGTGTTCAATAGCAAACATAGGAAAAGATTTTTAGCTCTGAAGCTGAGGAACAGATGACATTTTGCAAGTGTCTTTTCTAGTAAGCTAGCACTTGTAATTGAGTGAGGTATAGCAGAAGAGCTCACAGCAGGCAAAGCATCTATCTCCTAATCTAGTCATCAAAAAGACCCAGGCAAACCAACGTGGCATGATACAGAAATTGGTCCCAAAGCCCCGAACTGCTTTTCAAACAGTCTCTGTAAGGGAATTGTTTGCACCATATGTTTTCCTTAAGAGCTGATGTACTCAAATGGTGCTGTAGAGAGAGAAGTCCTACACATACAATGCAAATTATGGTACAGTCTGAAGCAGCTTCCTCCAGAACACATCACCTTCTATCCCTTTGAGCCATCACAGTGCATAAAATTTTATTGACCTACAAAGATCATGTATCTCCATCAAGGCTTCCAGATTTCCAAGTTGGAAATTTCTCTGTTATTCCCTCTGCACTATTTGCCTTGTTAATGAGGCTTGTAATTTCTTCGTTTCTAACCACCACCAAAGCCATAACCTTTGTCCTTATCAACCTTCATTTTTTTGCTGTTTATGTCCTTCTCTCTTGTTTCCCTGTTAGCTTACTTTATAATTTGTCCAGGATAGAACAGTCATTCCAGCCAGTGCCACTTTTATTCCACAATATCCAGAATACTAGTTCTTTTCTGTATGACTTAGTACTTAGACCCTACACTTCTCCCCATGTCTCTTCCTCTTCTCCCTCACTGACATTGACCTTGGCTTTTTGTTACTGGTGTTTGTTACTTTCACTCTTAAATTTAGCAAAATTTTATGACTCCTGTACACAAACACTTTCTTCCTTTCTCTTTTTCTTTCCTTCCTTCTTTCCTTCCTTCCTTCTTTCCTTCCTTCCTTCCTTCCTTTCTTTCTTCCTCTTTCTTCCTTTCTTCCTTTCTTTCCATCTGACTACATCCAGCATTCTCAAATCTATCCAAGTTTTAGTTCCTTTGTTTAGTGCTCCATTTCTGAAAGGTTCAGGTAAAGCCACAATCCAGTTCAAGTGAGTGGGAGTTTTGCCAATGATGTCAAGAAACCTTTGATGTCACTGCTCCAACTGCTGTTAACTCTTCCTTTAATCCTTCCTCTGTATGCATCCTATCTATTTTCCAAGCTGCTAGAAGCTTTTCTAAAGGGACCTGTGTAAGTTAGAATTTTGCACATCTCCATTATACAGTATAATTGGGGAATCTGACACTGTATTTTTCATCGTTTATCTTAAATAAATGTCATATATGACTTGGCTTCATCTTGAGCTGCCTGTCCTATACTTTTCTGTAGTTTTAATAAACAGCCCTGTGTGTGTTTGAATTCTCCTGTATACCAAGAGAATGGTATAAAAATACATTGCAGGCAGGTCTGATTTTCTAAACATCCAAACCAGGAGAAATTCTAAATACATAATGTCCTTAAACAGTGTCATACATGGTTTTACTGCTACACTAGAAGCTTGTAAGCAAGAAGGGCGCATAGATGTAGGAAGGAGAAATACGTGGCATGCTTCCTCCTGTCTCCTAGGCAGGGATGTAACAAGCAGATCTTGTTGACTCCCTGTTTCCTTTTTGGCTTTTCTCTTTCTACCTGTGTAGCTCTGTATGGTACTTGGGTGCGTTTCATGCTAGACTGTGGGCTAGAGGGAAGCACTGTCAGCTGGCATTGCTCCAGCTGTGCTTGCTTTGAGAAGGTAGTTCAGAGCCAGGCATTTTAATATCACAGCCAGGCGTTTTAGTATTTGGCTATATCCATTTTCTCTCAAGGTCACCAGAATATACAAGGAAATGGCAAAACTGCAGTTGAACAGGCCTATTCTGTATGACATAAGTTAATGTCATTTCTATACCTGTCTGCTGGAAAAAGTTCTTTGTATTTCAAAACACTGACAGTGGGCTGAAGATCTACTCTGGATAGATTTTTTTTTTTAATTGCAACAAAGAGATTTTTAAGTGCTGTCAGTGTCATCTTACAGAATGTACTAGTACCTGGCAGAACGCTGTTTGACTATAAGGCTAATTAATAATTTCTGTCTCCTATACATGACTGAAATAAACGCTTTGGTAAAATTATGCTAGACTTTTTATCTACAGAATGAGAAGGATTAACCCTGATTTTAATTGTGTCATGTGAATACTAACACAAGCTCTTTGGGCCTTTTTGCCCATGGATGAATACTCGTATTCCTTTTAATGTTAAAGCTGTTGTGCACCCACATTGACGGAAGACTAGACCCCTATGGTTGCAAAATGAAACCATGGGCACCCCTCCAACACATGTAATGCCTCAGAGTCAATGCTAAGACCTATTTTTACTGCAGTTAGCACTACCATGCTGTTTAAAATGACAGAGTACAGGCAAGTAACTTAGATCTAACCTGTCAGGTTAGCCAGCAGTGATGTGTTTCAGAGCACCAGTGCGCTTGTTTTCTCTGTGCTTTTTTTCTTACTTATTCTTACTTTTCAGCTCTGGTAAACAGTACTCCCTTCCTCCTACAAAGCCGTCCACTTGGGTGAAGGATATTTCACAGAGGCCCCACACTCTACGCCTTATTGACTGCTCGTTGAAATTACTTTTTCCTTATATTCACAGTTCATCTCTCTCTCTGGTTTTTTTTCCTTAACCAAGGCCTCTTTCACTTATTTTGAAGAATCATATGTTCTTTCCTTAAGAGGTTTAAGTGTACATGTTTTCTTATTCAGATGATGACAGCATTTAGCTCACAATCTAATTAAAGCATGTAATATCTGTGTTAAAAGGGGAAAAGAAAAGAAAACACTCTGTTGCTTCCTAAAAGCTTAAAGTACTTAGATTTGTCAAAGAAAACAGAAAACGTTGCTGCTTTGTACATAGATTGTGATTATTTTTCACAGCATGAGAGAGTGCCAGGTCAGTGGTCTTCACCTCTGTTCCCAGTATTTCTACAAGTCCAGGCCTGAAGGTCTAATTTCAAATTTCAGTTTAATTAAAGTTTTCTGTGTGGATTTAAGGTATGTTAAGCCACTTGCTTGAGTTTAAGAGTGGGTTAATCCATGTGTTTGAAGACATACTTGCATACCCAAGGCATGCAGGGGAGTTAGCAAACATTACTTACAGCTACATTTGATTCCATGAGCAGACCAGCCGTTACTACATGGTCATCAGTGCTGTACAACAAGAGCTGGAATTGACTAGACTAGACTAGAGTAGGCTAGATTAGAATATTCCAGTTGGAAGGGACCTACAATGAACATTTAGTCCAACTGCCTGACTGCTTCAGGGCCAAATTCAAACATACGCTTCTGGAGCTTCAGCAAGATATTGTCATTGTTTTGGTATCATGAAATCCAGTGGAACAGGTCAGCACATCAACTAAAAAGATTTAATTCATTAGTTAGAAGTATGGAATTCCTTTTAGACATTTCAAAGGAGGAAAAAAGCCACATCTATTGTACTAGATTATTTGATGAAGCCACATCAGATACTTTGATTTTCCTGTGAGAGAGTGAACTGCTTTCAGTTAATTTTTACAGTAAATGAATTTCCATTTTCCTCAGAATAAAATCTATACAAGTTGACAAAGATACAAAAGAAAACCCTCTGTAAATGTGGTGTTTTCATAATTGAAGCTTGTGTGCAACCTTAATTTTGGCACTCTGGGACACATAGATTCTGTAGCTCCTGAAGTAGTTGTACCAGAGTGCGAGGGAAAGAGCAGAAGATATCAGTTTGTGTCCTTTCTTGAGTATACAAGCTATTTAAGCTAACATACTGGATATGAAAAATGCCCAAATGGAACACAACAGGACAAGAGAAAGGATTGACTAGCTGCATAGAGTGATCATATACTATAAATTCTGAAGGGAGTGGGTAATGTGTGCACGATCTCTTATGACACACTGATGACAGAAACATAAGCTTATTATGGCTTTGGATGATCCATTTTCCCTAAGAGAAAAGATTGTCCTATGCTGTAGGAGGGTGCTGTTTTCCAGTGAACTCATATTAGTAAGTATGGCTCCTTGCAAAACAGGATAGATAGAACATATGACTCAGGTTGATCAGAGAAGCTACCTCTACACAGCGCTTTGAGCAGCTTGAAGTACCTTTGAGAGGAGCACTCAGGGAAAAGACCAGGAGACATTGCTTCTGAGTGTGGACCTCAGTGTGTCCCTACAGCACGTTCAGTCGCTGCCATATGTCTCTGCAGTTGCAGCACTGTTAAGTGACCAATGAAGACTTCATACAGCTATGTTGCTTGCTGCAAGGTCAGGTGGAATTTAATTTTCTGAACTTGGGATACCTTTTATAGAAATAGGGGTGTCTGAAGATGAACTACAGATCTCCACCACTGGTAATGTGGAAGAGCAAACCTGAATTAGTGAGCATAGCAGGCCTAAGTCCTACCGTCCCTTTTTATGATTAGTATAAAACTGTCCACAGTGGGACTCGAAGGTGGCGAACAACTTTTCTGGGGAATGTTGTGTCCTCTGGGGTGCAGAGTACTCTGAAATAGCATGGTGTTGATCACTTGGGTTAGATAGCTGAACTTTGTTTAAGACGTTGTCCAATTACTAGTGTGAAACCTTTGTAGAGAAATAATAAATAAAAAATGGGAAAAAAATCATCAACAAAAAAAGAAATTAAAAAAACAAGGAAGATCTCAGATATACAAGACTTATTGGCTACATCTTTAGTGCTGAACAAAACAGGAATAGAAACCACAATGGCTACAACCATACAACAGGGCACTTCTTAAAAATATCTGTCTTCTGGATCCCATGTGGTGCGTCTATGGACCCGAGACATAATTGTTACTTTTTTTGTACATTTTTTTTCAGTTCAAAGTGACTGAAATAATTTGAGGGCATATAGCATATGAGAGAACTTTTTGTAACAGAAATCTCAGCATGTAATATGGGTCCTTTACCATGAGAGCATGTAGAATTTGTGAATTCATTTCCTGCTCGGCTAGTAACAGTACAAAATGGAGAGAGGCATCTTTGTCAAAGCTTTGTCCATACTGCCTTTGGAAATCATCATTGGTTTTATCCCTGAACTACTCCTGATCATTGTCTCTGAGAATGATACTCTGTAAAGGAGCTAATTGTGCCAAGGAACCTACTAGCAAGAGACCAATTAAGAAAAAAGAAAGCTGGGATTCTAGTTTCAGTGAATCTTGAATTGTTCACTCATATAGAAAAGTTCCATATGAAAGTATGGTAAAACATAATTCCAGGATGCTCTGTAGCAAGATTATGAAGCTACTATTCTGGGACGTATGAGCCAAAGTCCCTCCATTCTCAGGAACAGTTACGAGGTTAAACAACAATATCTAACAACAGTTATGAGCTAAAAGAATGCCACCATCTGTTCTGTCTCTGATATCTCTATTTGATTTAATTTGCTTTTCTTTCAAGGGCCTGAAAATAAAATATATGATTCAGTGATAAATAAAATATTCATTAATAAAAAATGTTGTACATTATTGACTTTTTTTTTTCTATGAGCAAAACCAAAATAAATGCATTTGGTTCAATCTCAACCAATTTTTAAATGATGGCTTATTTACCAAACCAGAGGAAAAAAACATGTCATTGATTTAACTTCACTATCTTATGCCCTTGCTTCATGGCAGTGCTGTACACACTGTTCTACAGTAGCCTTAGGGGAAGCACAGCCTTCGGCTACAATTACTTGTAAATGGAAAGTGATTACTAACATAGAAAAAATGCACAGTTCCTTTCCCACGAGATGAAGGATATCTCAGAATATCTCCACTGAAATTATTGTTGTCCTTGAATCTGCTAGTGACATTAAAAAGTATGACAATAGTCTTTTTTATTGGTGATTCCGTGCAGAATTCAGTGCAGTCCTCCCCAAATACACTGGCAGCCAAGGCAGCCACTTGTTGGCCCCAACTCTGCCTGACAGTTGCAAGTAGTTATACACCTACATCGCCAAACAGATATAGCTTCATGATCAAAAGTCCAGATGTACCTGAATATAAAATACAGAATGGGTCCCCAGGTGTAGTGAACTTTGTAGGGTTTCTACTGTGGTAGGAATTTTTGTCTATCCAAGGGATAAGTATTTTATAATATACATAGCACCTGAAAGCAGAGGAGTGAGAGGCTAGACTCTGAGTGCCAATACCCATCACCATGATCATTTATACACCCACAAAAGTATGGAGGTACGTCCCCAAAAACCTAATATTTTTGCAGATACAGAGAGAGGCCTGCACACAGATCTGTCAGAGACCAAGAATCTAACAGTATTCAAAAGGAATTAGATGATAAGGATAGCTAATGCTTGAAACAATTTTGTAAGGGGATAAAATATCATACTTAATGGTTGAGTACAGTCTCTAATGATTAATTATGAAGATAAGAACTTCATGAGAGTAGATTTTCCTGCAACTAGGTCTCTTTTATACCTTTCTCTAAAGCACCTCACTTTGGCCACACTCTAAGACAGGATATTTGACCACATGGATCACGCTTCTAATCTGGTAACTTCTACATTCTTAAACATTTAGAAAATTTTCATTTTATATTATATATTTTTAAAAATAAAATAGCTATTTGTAGTAGAAGTGTATAGAACCGGGTGGGGGGTTTTTTTGTCACCAGTTTTTCCTTCTTAGTAGTTTACCTTTATATGGCACTTTTCTTAGTGTTTCTGAGCTCCTGAAAATCTTTTGTGATGTTCAGGCTTTTTAATTTTGTTCCCCATCTGGTTTTTTTTGCAGCTCTGCTTTATGTGAGAGATCTGGTCAGTCATTCTGTGCAAAACATAAGATAGTAAAACCAAACATCCTCCCCCCCATCTTTAGGTAGCTGTGGTTATGAAAAAGAAGAACATTCCTTCATTTAGAATCATGTTTTCATTTCTTCATGTCTTCATCCTGGAAAGTTTGAAATCTGTATTCTCTGCAGCTAACTAAATGTGCTTCTGCAAACATGCTGTGATTTTCCACTTGCATAGCAAGAGTATACTTTTTAAGTGGAGACACCAAATGCTTGTTTCACTCAATTATTTGTGATTACTCCAAGATGCTTTCATCTGATAATGCAAACCATGGTGTTTAATAACTTTCAAATACATAATGTATGACTTTTCATCCTAGTGGAGGCTTTTAGGTTTTATGCAGTTGGTGAAATTTCCTAATCTGACATAATTGTTGTGGCACCAACAGTTTAAAAAGTACCTCTTCTTTTAAGACAAGGCTTCTAATCTACAGGGTGCATGTTCTGATGGGAAAATACTGTGTGGCTGGTGGAAAGACTGCTTAGTTACTGCTTTGGAAGTAAAATGGGGACAGGTGACCTCCCTCACTTGACCTTTCGTCTGGACGTGTCTACCTCACAGCGTCTGGCTGCATCCTGACACTGCATCAAGATGGCCTGGGTGCTCAGCACGTGGAGTATTTGTAGTCACCCCACAAGCAGAACATAACATGTGCATCGATGGCTAACCGAACGGCATAATGTTTTGGAGCAAACTAGGGCTTATTTTGTAGTGTAATTTATGAGCACTCCAATGGAGTAGGAATAGATTGCATTGCCATGTTCACCGGTCGATTAAAACTCTTTGCAGTTACATGTTTTACACATTTATATAGTTGTGTTTCAGGGGATGGAAGTTCTCTCATAACTAAAGCACTTTTAAATTGACTTTGTAGAACATTTCCACTTAAATTCTAGTAAATGGACAAGCCTTTTTTAAAAAAAAAATTAAAATGTATAATTACTGTAAAAAAACAGGTTGCAGTATATTTCAATAAAAAAGGTAAATGAGATGAGGTAAAAAAATATCTGCTTACTGGTCACATGGGTATTTGTACAGAGTTGGCATATAGAGCTCAATGAATAAAGGAATACACAATCTTAATGCAAGGGAGATGGACAATTCAGTTTCCTTATGCCAATATTTGTTCTCCAGACAGATAAGTTGGGATTTATTTGACAGTATGCAGACATGTAGTATATGTGAACCCAGTCACCCTAGGCTTCTAGTCTGTACGCTGAATCCCAAACCCATGGTCTTACTAGATACTGCATTTAGAATAATCATAGAACTCTCAGTGTCCACCTGTCAATGACTTGTCTGTCATCTTTCACATTTACAAATGCAGTATTTATGAAACATTGTGTCTCTGAACATGTAATACATGGAAGCTTTCAAATATAAAAATGAATGTTTCTGTAGCACAGAAGCTAGTCTTTTATATGTGCTAAAATGGTTAATACATAGTAATTACCTAGGAATTTTTAAAAAACTAATAAAATAAATGGAGTCCTTACACTCATAGCACTTCAGTGGTCTGAAATGGTGAGTTTTAAGCAAACAAACATTTACTCTATCATACAATAATTTTACTAAATAGCTACATCAATTTTTCAACTTTTGCCAGCCATAAGCATCAATCCTGTAGCTTCTACTTTTTATAGAGAACATTACTGTGGTTGATAAATTCTTTCTCAGAGGAAGTGGAATGCATTTTACATGAAAGAAAGAGCATTAAAGAGTATTTGAATCTTTCCTCTTTTTGATTATCAGAAGGCATATGATTTGATATGACTTCCAGAAGACATGCATGTCTCTGATATTCTATATTACTTTGCTATCATAAGATAAGTTCTTTGGTAGTTTATCCCACACACAGTTTCAGTCAATCATATTTTCACACATATAATCTGTCCCTTTAAAATCCTGGTTTTATTGGCAGATCCTTTAACAACCTGTAACTTCTGGTAGTCTATAGCTGTGAGTTATCTTTGAATTTTAGTATTGAAAAGAAAGGAAAATGAAAAATGTATGAAAATGGTGGAAGAACTGTCGTGGCAGAACTATGAGTAAGCTTTGGGAAAACACTGGCAGGATACTTTGTTGGCAGAGGGGGAGCATGGAGGTAAAATGTTGATTTTTTTGTTACCCATGCATTCAAAAAAGCCTGACTGCTGCAGAGTCACAGGGTTTTTATAGAATGAAAATTAGGCTACTTTTCACACCCCGAATGGCATTGGCAGAAAATCCTCACAGGGTGATACTCATAGGAAAAGCAAAACTTCAAATGACTGATAACTTGAAAGGTTTTCACTGAGAAGAAAGGAGACCGTTTTGATTTTAAAGTACACTGAGATCCACAATTGAGACTTTAAAGAGTTTTATGATAGCATAGCATCACTCTTCTGTTGTAACTTTGAGATGCAAATATTCCTGAGATATACTTTGTCTTTATTGCTTTGTTTAAATGTATTTCAATGTTCAGTTAATTGGTGCAAATCAAAACTTTTATATTCACACTTCCTTCAGTCAGGTAATCAGTATCACCAAAATCTTTACTGTTTTCCAAGATTACAAATAATAAATTTCAGAATGTTCATATATAACTTTATAATGCTTAAATAAAGGGGCATATGTATTTAGCTTAGTAGTTGTGTAGGCATATGTAGTTAGTTTAGCCTTGTTTTGTACTTCTATTTGTCTGATTTTTAGTTTTCTTTTTTTGAATAGCAATGAAAATAAGAGTGGATGTAGACAGAGTAATTATTTTTGGGAGAGGAGGGGAGCATTGTTTGTGGGATCAGTTATAAAGTATTGGCAGCCTAAAACATAAACCCACAAATACAATGGGTACATTCCTTTACTCTGGACACAACTGAATATTTTCTTTCTGTTTCATGGGCCTGTTTATAAGTGATTAAGATCATCTGATATAATATGATATAAATAGAGTCTTAAATTTTGGAAGAGGGCCTTAAATCTATTATGTAGATATGAAATGTCTGAATCAACTCTGCCAATAGCTTAGGAACAAAGATTTTTCCAAGCATTTGATTGCTATATAAATATTGTCAATAAAATAGGAAAGAAAGGTCTTTTAATCCACTTCTTACAAACTACATTTTACTTTTTAAGAATCGAGTGATACAGAGATATATTAGCATAGAAATACCCATGGACAACTTTTAAAACTATGGATTCCCTTAGATCTCCTCTGTTCTAAGAAACTCTATGCTTACACGCTCATAAAAATAGTATTAAGGAGTGTATTGTTTACTCACAATTGCAGAGGTAAGATTTACGGGCTTCCATATCTGCTAACAGTGCAGCTTGAGTTTGCTTGGATCAGGATACAAGGGTAAAGGGATACCTCACACTGTCTGACCAGCAGTCCAATTTTTTTCCAGAAGGCAGTACACATCACCTAATTTCAAGCACATTGGTTGAGTTGTATTGACTTCACAACTGGCAGCAAAACTACAGGGATTTCCTCATCTTACCCATTTTTGGTAGCAATACAATATATACCCTTGTAATGGGGAACACTAATCAATATGATGAAGGCAGGAAAGAAAGATGGTCATGACTTCACCTGTGCTTAATTGGAACCTGGCCATCATGCAACCTTGTGAAAACAGTATAGACACGAACATCCAACGTTTAAAGAAACAACTTTAAATGCTGCATCTGAAATGCTATTTCTTGGGGGGAGGTCATATGTTGGCAAGTGAGATTACAACATGATAGTCTATCATTAAAGAAAATGCCCTTCAGGACTGTATGGTTCATGCATTGCAAAGATTCACAGACAGAATGCTCGTTAAAAAATCCCCTAATTTGTTGAAATGCGTTGCACAGGGTAATGCTCATATGTAGAATTGAATCTCCCAAACAGAAGGGTCTGTCACTGTCTGGGTCCTTGCAATGGCATTTTCAACTGGTTTGGATGAGACTCCCTGAACTGTTGTTTTGCTGAGTTCACCTCTCCAGCAAATGCATGAACTTTTCCCGTTATTATCTTGAACTGTGTACAAAGCATCCCCTAACTATCTTTATCTATTTACAAAAGACTGTCCTGCATTACCCATTCTGCTTCTATAGGAACAACATACAAATGGTGCCTATCAATTGCCCTATGGCAGCAGCACCTGCTCAGAGAATCTCCTGTGTTGTCCAGAATCTCTACCTAGAGAACTTCTGTAACAATTAGCCAAATGCATTGTTATTCAGTCAGTCACTTTGTCTCAAGTGAGTCTATTGTCTCAAATTAGTCCATTGTTTTATCAGCACTGAGAATAGCAAGGCTGATTTTGGAGTACCCTGGGAACTGATGACTAAGTATGCTGCATGTGCACAAAACCACAGCCCTGCTTACTGAGCTACACCACGATTATATGTAAAGTACTAACCTGAATTTCACCCTCATGTAACAATTTTAACTTGAACTCCACAGATCTTGCCACATATACTAAATCTTATCTAACTTTTGGGCTTAGCCACTCGCTGTGAAATGCATGTGAATAAGCCACTGAAAGCAAAAATGGAGCAAAGCACTGCAGCTAACGCTTACATAATGTGCGTTGTGTTGAAAATCCTCAAATCTGTTTTCCTGCCCTGCTGGGCCAAGATGAAGCAGCACATATGGTGAGGAAAGCCACTTGCTGTTGGGAGACCTCTGCATTCCCTCTGCACAGGGAGGAACAATTTAGCCTCATTCCTCACTCTCTTCTGCTAATCTGGCACAAATCAAATGCAAGAGACAGAGCGTGAATGAGGATTAGTGAGAAGATGCAATTTCCTCTCTCATGTGGCTAAACGTTTCTTGTTAAGTGTCAGGTTTAGAGCTGAGTAAACAGTGGAATAATATATTTATGATTCTGTTTATGCGATTTGACTTGTGATTCAGTAAGCGCTTGTCCCTGTTTTCTTACATTTCTCTTACATCTACAAAAACTGTAGTTTGGCTTCGAGCATATACATGGACACTAAATGGGCTTTCAACCCCTCTCTGACATACCTACTTTTTTGTAGATTTTGGATTTTCACGGAAGTGGAGGAAGGCTATCAGTAATGTGGATAAGAAAAGGACATTACTGCAAAATATCTGCATTTGTCAAGGAACATATGTGCACCACAGTATCAAATGAGGAAAAACAAGTGTCATGTATGTATGAGCAACAGAAAAATTACTTGTGAAGAGAAAGATTGTATACCAGCTCTTTCCTCAACAGCATGGTGCAAGAGCTCATCATTTGATGGCAAATGCCCCATAGAAACTTTTTATGGCCCTCAAACATGCCTTGGACATATCCAAGGAGTGAAAGCCAGAGGCTGCCAGTCATCAATGAGCAGCACTGGTAAAGGAAGGTTGAGAATGGCAGCAGAAATAGCAACTTATTGGTAAGAAAATGGCAAGAGAAAGGGTCTGCAAAATTTGCTAAACGTATCTGATTTAGATTTCACTCTGCCTTTTGCCTTAGGAAGGGAGGAACACCGCTAATATAAACTCTAGAGTTCATATTTACAGCCAAAAATAAACCTCCTGCAAAAAGCAAAAAATGTTGGGAGTGTGGGGGAAGAGGCTTGGGGAAGGACAGGAAATTATTTTTAATGTCCTAAATGTTCCTATACTTACCGTCTCCTATTATGTCCCTTATTCTAAAGTACTCTTAGCCTTCACCTGAATAGTCTCAGGGCATTAATAATTATTTCATCCAGTGCTCCTGTTGGCAAAAATTAGGTCATCCAATCAGGGAAGGCAGTGAAGACAGGATACTATGTCAGTGATGTAGGCAACCTGTCAGACAGTAAAAATCTAAAAATGCTTTCAGAGATAAAGGCAAAAGAGGTTACAAGGTAGGACACAGGGAAACAAAGGAAGTGACCTGGGAAAAGGGTTTATTCTAAAAGGCTCAACAGGGAGACAGTGATTAGGATCACTTTTGGCTATTAGAGGATGTGTGTAGCTGGTAAATAACGGGGCTTGCCTTTTCATATTTGTTTTATCATGCACTATATATTATTTTGCCTCTTCTTGAAGCTTAACAGATGGAGTATGATGGGTTTATTAGCTGTGTTACACCAATAATATATTTTAGTTAGAGTTGTCATGGGTCACCTGTTACTTGGGTCCAAAATATTTCCTCATAGTATTATAACCTGTCACAAACACAATTTACACAAACCACTACTGCATAAAAACAATAGTGTGCTAAATTTGACTGGACTGTTCCTACTCCAGGCCAGATTATTTATACAGTTATAAAGCTAAATAATGAATAAAATAACAACATACATCTTAGTGCACCATGTTTATTCTTTGTTTGCTATTCATGCTGATTTACAAAGCGTGAAACAAACAACCTCTTCCTTTCAGAAAATGAATATTGTAGGTGTCTGCAATACAGGTCAGATTTACTAACCACTGATAAAACAACCGCAACAACAACTTAGTTCTCCAGGTTTATAGGAATGATAGAAGGAAATACAGTAAATCTGTCAGGCTAACATAGAGATTGGTGAGGTTCTGCCAGACAGAATAAAGTGTGGACAGTATACGCAGTTGTATATCAAAAGTACCTAGAGTTTACTTATGACCAGCCCTAGCCATCTTAACTCCACCACAAGTTAAAACAAAGAGTAGTTTGGCATCCAGTTTCAGCCAACTTTTATGTAGAAGTGGAGGTCCTACATGGACAGCTAGAGAAGGGAAGAACAAGCTGTAGTGTGAACTACACCTCATAAAATATTATAAGGTATAATCCCTCCATTGCAGAATAAATCTGTAAATATTCCAACACAGGAAAAACTTCAGATAAAGACTGTTACTTCTTGGAGTCTCTGGTCAAACAGCTAGACGAAACATTTCTGATGAGCTGTTTGTTTCTAATCAAATCAAACAGAAGTCTGTAGTCCTCAAGGGTACTTTTTTAGTCTTCAGGTACGTTTTAGTACATTAAACGCCTTATAGATGGCAGTAAATTTTCAGCTGCCGTTTTGATCATTATTTCTTAGGCCATGTCTACAAAGACTTGCCAACAAAGCTAGGAGAGTTGAAACTGAACCCCCCCCCCACACACACACTCACATACCAAAGCTGACTAACATAGTTACAGTGGCAAAACCCCAATGTGTGGTTGTGCCAAAAAAGGAAAGCTAATGTTAGTTTTGCATCTGTCATTCAGTGAGGTGATGTAACTGTGCTGGCAGGAGAGCGTCTCTTCTTGGCATGCATCAAGGGGCTTTGACAGCGTGGCCCCAGCAGATTGGCTAGTGGCAGAGGCTTTTTAGTTTAGACAAGCATTCAACTTTGCATTGAAAAACTGGGCGATCTGGCAAGATAAAGCATTTAATTTGGAATAGCCCAAGAAAGCAGTTAAGGGAACCAATGAAATTGTCTTTTTTGTCTAGCCACCGTTTTGCAGGCTGCAGGCTGTATTCCAGCACATTGAGTCATGTTCACTGAAAGGTAAGCAAATAGGTCATCTCATTAGTTTAAAAGAACAACGAGTGTTGGTCTCTATTTAGACACATTGGAACCATAACTAACAAATCTAATGATGGTTCTTAATTTTTTTTAATGACAGAAAATCAGTATTTCTTAACTAGTAATTGTGTGGTCATGTTCCTTTTGGCATGCAACTGCTCTCTGTCATTTTGTTATACAATTACAGGTATTAATTACAGTTTAGAAGTAGAAAAAACAAAAGTGTCTTTTTTCATTTGTTTTTAAGAAGGGGGAGGAAAACTACCTTTTAGTTCTTTCACTTAACTGAGTTGGTTTTCCTCCAGAGATGGAATGTCCTATTTAATCATTACAGCAGATGTGCAACAACAATCTGAATATATGGGAATGTAAACCAAAGGGATTTTCTGTTTAAAACATTGGCAACATCTTAAAAATATGCAATCTGTTGAATTCTGGGTTGGCTTTGAGCACTGGAAACACAGTACTGAAGAAAAGGCTTTACTTTATATTAATAAGTAACATTTATAAAATGCCTTGAGGAATAGAACCCTTTAATTTGTATAAAGTAGTCAAGTAAAATATACCATATAAAATACAGACTATTAATTGAGCTGACCTGAATCCCACGTACTTTACACGGGTTTCACTATATTTTATCATTCCACTTTGAATGCTAATTTGTTATTGACATCATTATTATTTAGGATATTTAAATATCCATAATGTGCAAATTGAAACACATTAAACCACATTATAGGAAATTAAAATATGGTCCTTGTCTTAGTCTTCTTTATTTAGTTCAAGAAGAGAGAACAAGGAAGGTCAAGATGTCAAGAGTATACCACAGAGACAAAGAAAGAAAAAATATTAATAAAATCATTAGATAGTTCAGTAATACTTCTCAATTTTTATTACAGATAATTCAGCAACACTTCTTAATTATTACTACTACTATTATAGGACTTGTGATGCAATACCTCCTAATTATCACTGCTACTATTATATGATTTGTAGTGGCACCTTTTCTTCCCCCATGTTCCTTTAAGTAACTTGGTAGTACTCAATTTTAAGAACAACTTTAAAAGCTGAAAAACATTTAGGTTTATATGCAGGCAGGCCCGTCTCACTTTGGTCCCTGGGAAAATCATGGAGCAAGCCCTCTTGGAACACATGTCTGGGCATGTGAGGGAGGAGAAGGTTACTGGGAATAGCCAACATGCCTGAACAACGTGATTGCCTTCTGTGATGGGACATCTGGGTTTGCAGATGAGGGAAGAGCTGGCAACGTCATTTACCTTGATTTTAGCAAGTCTTTTGGCACTGTGTCCCACAATATTTTGTTGCCCAAGTTAGGGTGTTATAGTCTGTGTGGGTGTACAACCAAATAGGTAAGAGTCAGTTTGGAAGATGGGGCTCCGGGGGTCGTGGATATAGGTCATCCTTGGAGGCCAGTAACAAGGGATTGGTTCTGGGACCTGTCTAACATCTTTATCAATGACCAGTAGGAGGCAATGACATGCACTCTCATGAAGTTTTTAGATGGTACCAAATTGGGGCTTAAAAGTTGATATGCTAAAGGAAAGGGTTGTCATCCAGAGGCACCTAGACAGGATGGAGGAATAGGCCAGTGGAAAACTCATAAAATTCAACAAGGACAAATGCAAAGGTAGAGCCCTTGCAATGATACAGGCTGCAAACTGATTGGCTGGGGAGAAGCTCTGTGGAAAAGACCATTGAGGCCTCACAGACAGCAAACTGAGTGTGAGCTAGCAGTGCCATGGTTGCAAACAGGGCCAACACCCTTCTGGGCTATATTAACAGAAGCAGATAGATAGATTGAGGGAAGGGATTATCCCACTCTACCCAGCTCTCATCAGGCCACATCTGAAATACTGGCCTCCCAGTACAAGACAGACATCAATAAACTGGAGCAAGTTCAGCAGAAGACCTCCATGATGGTTGGTGGCTGGAGCACTTGCTCTGTGAGGAGAGACTGATGAAGCTGGGCTTGTTCAGCCTGGAGCAGAGACAGCTTTGGACACACCGAACAGCAGCCCCCAGTGCCTACATGTAGCCAGGGTCTTCACAGTGGGGTGTGGTTGGAGAGCAGGAAACCATGGGCATAATTTGAAACAAAAGTAATTCAGACTGGATAAAAAGAAAACCATTTTCTCCTCTGAAGGCAGTCAAGTTCAACAGGTTGCCCAGAAAGGTTGTGCAATCTCTCGTCATCCTTGGGGATTTCCAAGACCTGACTGGATAAAGACCTGAGACATCTGGTCTAACTGCACAGCTGACCCTGCTTTGAGGAGAATGTTGGACTAGAGACCTGAGGTCCCTTCCAACCTGAACTGACTACAATTATAAATAAAGCAAAATCTTTTTGGAAAGAATGAAACCAAATTCTTCAGTTGAACTGATATGGACTTTTGCATGTTTTTGTGGATTTTCAGTTTGAGAAAAAAATCACTTCTTGATCTGGGACAAAAATTCTTTTTCACACTGAGAATGCTCACATGAGGGACAAGCTGTTTCCCTCTCAGCAGTAATGCTGACACCATTGTATAACACAGTACATCAAAGAGTACCGTAGCTATTTAAAAGTTGAGAGATTATTTTGCATCATCTTTTCATGGCTCAGGCCAACATATTCTCAAGTTTAGAGTTCAAATTTGAACAGTAGGAAACTGAAATGTTTTGGTAGCTATGCCTCATGTTCTGCTTGAATCGAGGTCTGTTCCATCCTTATAGACAGTATCTTTTCAGACTGATAACAAATCTCTCCTCGTGGCAGATGATAACAGTGACTATATAGGAAGTATCCCAGATCTCTAAAGGGAAGTGCACTGGCTTGTCTTCTCTGTCTAGTGTTACCACAGCAAGAGTAGGTGGATACATGAACATCCCACTGTGCCAGATTCACCTTGTATATTTAACTGCATTTGGGACAGTAACATAAATGTTTGGGTCACTCATAGTTTCCCCAGGTATTATCAGCCAAGGCATACTGGAGTCAGCCCTGAATCAGTCACAAGCCCACCTTGGTGCTGGTTCTGCAGTGCAATTTAGACCCATCTGCTGCTGCATACTTCTACACATAAGTTCCTACATGCTGGTATTGCCCCTGGAAAAGTTAACATGTTAGGTTTTATTTCAGGATTAAAATTCTTGACAGTTAAGAATGACAGAGGGAGAGCGGAGGTCGGATGCTGAGATCAGAGAGATTCTAGTAAAGATGCAGTATTACCTATGGATGACATTGTAGCCGGTGAGGGTGCAAATACGGAAATAATTGTCAATAATGATATATAAGAATTGTGGAAGGACTACACCGTATTATTATCCAGGAGAAACTAACTGAAACCTCACCAGAGAGGGTTGCAGTTGAATTAAAAAAAAAATAAAATAATAATGTGGCAGAATAGTTCATAGTAAGATTCACCATGAACACAGAAAGAGCAAATGGAAGGTGAAAGGTAGAAGGAGAGTTTGTATGTATGCATGGGAGGGATTGGAAAGGGAGGTACATATGTCATCACTGCTCTACCTTGTTGCCCTTCTGAGATGGCCTCCTGAGATACCTCAGAGATGGTCCTCTAAGATATCTTCATACTGCACATTTCTGTGGGAGTCAGCAAAATCCTGCCATACCATAAGAATCCTTCAGGTAGACAAAGAAGAAATTTAAAGCTTATCCAGGTTCTCACATAAAAATAGTGTTTGTGTCAGGTCTATGCCATAAATATGTAGTTACCTGCTGAAGAAACTGAGAAGATTCTCTAGGTCATAGAGAAACTTCAAATACAAATTAGAAGTTTGGGTAATAGTTAGCTAAGCCACATTAAAACCACTCTGTGGTTTTCTTGCTGAATTCTGGTGTAAGTAAACACCTTGGTAATCAAATTGATGTCATTGTCCTGGAGGCTGAGAAGCATTGGGATATGCTACCTATCCAGGTACCTGGACCCCTGACAAGTGCCAAGTCATACTTTTTCTGCCCATGTCTTTGAGATTGCATTTTTTCCATTTCTTCCGTCACCCAGGAAAGTTTCCATACAAAGGAAATGCAGGCATGCACTTCAGAGGGGAGCTGTAGGATCCTGAACAGATATTGGTTCAAATGATGAAGCGTCAGGACTCCATGCCATCATATGACATTATATGTAAAATAAGGATACATGCATCCAAAAGAAACAAGTCAATTTGGGTCACAGTACATATGGCCGGATTGAACCATGTAGCGGAATGGCAGGATTGGGCTTGAAAAGAAGTATGGTTAGCCTGAAATTATACAATTGATAAAGTGCTTTGTCACATGGCAGGGTGTTGTACATAGCACAGGATGCCTATGGGGTCATAAAACAGTCCTACTTGGGCCTGCAGGAACAACTGTGTGAGTGGGTTGGCACTAGTCCTGTGGCACTAAACAGATGCCCTGGTGCAGAACTTTCTTCAAGTTAAGAGTATGCCCCTGCCTGGCTTTCCTTGCACGACCCTGATTTGATAGATTCAACTGCTTGCTGGGTGTAAAGATCTGCTGTGTCTGATAGATGGAGCCGTTGAGCAAGAAGATACTGGCATTGTAATGAGAATGTGTCAAAATATGGATCATAGGGAGGCAAAAGGGAGAACTAAAGTCATGACACTTCACAAGGCTATGCTGTTGAGGTAATGCAGTGGGAGAAATGAAGATATGTTTGCCCTGACATACTTTTTTTCCCCTTGGTAAATCTGCAGCTAGACAGATGTGAAATAATGGTGAGTTTTTACCAGTTCTGCTCTCTAGGAAGAACATAGGGAGTCCATAATAACAATGCTTATAGAAACAGATAAGCATTTGCGTAGCCTAAAAGAGGTGGTAGTTCTTCCCTTTCTCTTCTGAATTGGTGTGCTCAGGTCACTTGAGATGATAGGTGCACAGACACTGAGGTAAAAAAGCTGAGATTTTGCATATATGCATTAATCTGAGCCCAGAGAAAGACTGCCAAAGTGAAATTCAGAGCCTGCAAAGCCACTTAACTAGAAACCAATAAAAACACTGTTCGTAGCCAGCATAAATGAATCTGGCCAGGTTTATACAGCAATCATGTGCCATCACAGAGGGACATGAAATGTCCCAAAGCAAAGTTCCGTTTGCTAAATTGCTTGTACTCTCGTAGTTTCTATTGAATCAGTGTCTTCTGCTATTTGACATATTTTTGACACTCCTTATGTAAAATTAGATAATAGTCTGTGGAGCAGGGGCAGTTGCTCTGTGTTCTGTGTTTGTGCACGTCCTAATATAGATAGTGTGAATATATTGCTTAAAAGTTTTTTATTTTCTTACTGTTCATATTAGACTTTTGTCTAAGATGATCAATTTCACTATGCACCAGATTCCTTTGTGTGTGTGTCGTGGTTTAACCCCAGCCAGCAACCAAGCCCCACGCAGCCGCTCACTCACCTCCCTCACAGTGAGATGGGGAAGTGAATCAGAACAGTAAAAGTGAGAAAACTCGTGGGCTGAGGTAAAGGCAGTTTAATAGGTAATGCAAAAGCTGCACACGCAAGCAAAGCAAACCAAGGGATTCATTCCCCACTTCCCATGGGCAGGCAGGTGTTCAGCCATCTCCAGGACAGCAGGGCTCCATCACACCTAACGGTGACTTGGGAAGACAAACGCCATCACTCCGAATATCCTCCCCTTCCTTCTTTTCCCCCCAGCTTTACATGCTGAGCATGACGTCCTGTGGTCTGGGATACCCCTTGGGTCAGTTGGGGTCAGCTGTCCCGGCTGTGTCCCCTCCCAACTCCTTGTGCCCCCCCAGCCTCCTGCTGGTGGGGTGGGGTGAGAAGCAGAAAAGGCCTTGGCTCTGGGTAAGCACTGCTCAGCAGTAACGAAAACATCCCGGTGTTATCAACACTGTTTTCAGCACAAATCCAAACCACAGCCCCATACTAGCTACTAGGAAGAAAATTAACTCCATCCCAGCGAAAACCAGCACAGTGTAATTGGTGCGTCACCAGCATTTCAGCAGTAGTGTGGGTTATACTTACATATGAAAAATAGAAGGGAAAATGTATTTTAGAGACTCCTCTCTGTATTCCTACTGCCTCTAGCAGTTTATAAGCTAACTGCTCTTGAGGTGTTTCTTCTCCCCCGTTTCGCTCTGTCCTTAAACTTTTCCAAGTTGTTGTCTCCAACCCTGGAAATCCCTGTGCTCTGCTTCTGTTTTGGGTAATCTAGATTATGATTGTTGGCCTAGATTATGAAGCAGTATAGGCTTTTTCAAAAGTCTTATTTTTGAAAAGTCCTATTTTGAAAGTCCTTTTGGAGTGGACTTTGAAAGGGTATGGGTTAGATGCAGCACAGAACGTATTGTGTATAGCATACAACATACCCTCTGCACTGCAGCTAGGAGCCTGGCGCCTGGGTCTACTGTCCATTTCGGGTTAGTGGGGGTTTTGTCCTGCTCCAGAGCTAGGTAAGGAATTCACAGTGGCCTTCTGCAATGAATGAAATCTGACAGAAAAACACTGGAGCAGTGTTCTAATGAATTATAGAGCAAAAAGAATCAGAGTGACACCAAAGCAAGTAAACACTCAAGTGAAACCTTTAGAGATTAGTAGTAACGGGGGGGGAAATACTTTTATAATGTACATATTTTTAAGTCTAATTTTGGCCACTTATACTGCAGTTTAGTTAATTTCTTTTTCTGAACGATCAGAGAGAAAATTAATGAAAAAATATTTTTATTATTTTATATGTTTTGGTCAATTCACCACTTGGAGCAATTCAGTGTAAATTCATTGAAGTCAAGAGAGCAACCACCAGTGGGTTCATCCTGCTGTCATTAAACTTATTCTGACATAAGGAATGGAGTCAGTAAACATTTCCAGATAAGGCTAGTACCCGAGTACAGCCATTGTAAGATTTCTGTTCATAAATTGCAACTGAAATGCGTGCTAAGGGCTGAAGGGACTTGTTTGATTGTTTGTTTTTCTTTTTGTCATTCCATTTTAGCTGCTTCCTTGCTCATTACATTGGTCCCATTAGCATAATGTATTGGTTGTGTTTGCACAGCTTTTCCTGCCAAAGGCTGCCCTGCAGTTGTACAGCCATTGGGGTAACCAGCTGTTACTTACTTAAGCCTCCATCATTTTGTATGACAGAGTAACTTAATTATGCCCTGCTTGAAGATGCTAAACAAAATTATCTTCTGAACAAGTGTACTTCACTTAATATTTGTCTCTATCAGGTACTTGAACTCTGACACTTAAGCCATGTGCACTAAATAAACAAACACATTTTAAAACTAAACCTAGTAGCAAGTTAATTATTAGACTCAGAGGTTGTTTTACAGTATTTCTAGAGCACAATTTTCTCTTTAGCTCAGGTATAATGCATATTTAAAAGACTTCTGGAAACAGAAACTAAAATGCAGATAATAGCATAATAAACTAGCAATTAAGGTTTAACTTTTTCTATGTTTTGTGAATATAAGAAATAGATCTTCAGTTGGTATTGGTCATTTTAAAAAGACAGGATTGTAATACTCTATAAATTTCAAATCTGGACAAGAAAAATACTTTCTACTCAGCAATATATTCTAGTTATAAGAAGGTGTCAGTCAACAACAATGGTCTTCCTGTATTATAGCAAACCATTTAGTTTTTTTTTTTTAAACCTGGAGTATGAATTAAATCCAAACCATACTTTTTTTGTTTTCCTGGTAACATCTTTCCTTAGTTCTTTATAAGGCAGCTTGCTTTCTTTCCGTTTTTCATCACTAGACAATTATGAGTATGAAAGTGACAATTTTGGGGTTGCCAAGTGGCTTCTTGAGTTTTAAGTGTTCCAAAATGTTAGCTCCCATATTTTCAAATGGATTATAATTGAAGATGTGCCAATCTACATGAATTTATTTTGAATAGTTGTCCACCTGTCACATTTGCTAGTTGATATAGCCTCAGGGTGAATACAATCTGCATTCAAAGTAGATACCTGAAGACTGAATTAATAATAAACAATTTTTATAAAATAAATTTTGCTAAAAATTATACAAGTGCAAAAATAAAATTATTCTTTAAAATGTACTGCATCTTATCTAGATGATTGGATCCAAGTTGTGCAAATCAGAATGCATTTGACCAAAGATAGTTTTAATTTTCTAAGTATTTGAAAGGAGTATGAAAGTGATTTTAAGGCTGGACTACAACTGTGGTAGAAAATCTTCGGAAATCTTATAATAAAGGAATATTTTTTTATTAAATAAAATTGGAAATAATGTTGAAATTCACTGTTGTACAGAGTATCCAGCTGTAGCCCAATAAATATGATCTTTTGTTACTAGGAAAAGGCTACAGGCTTTGTATCGACCTGTCAATGTGGGCTTTCAGGATATATTTTTGGCTTGTATCCTGAGCTTGTGTTAGTTGTGATAACAATTGTCCAGCAGTCGGGAGACTACTGCCTAACTTGTTTCAGCTTAGCTCTCTGAATACTGGATATGGTAAAGATCTAGCAAACCTGTGAATCCACTCAGTAACAAAATAACTGGGACTTAATTTCAATTAATAAGCAGTTAATGGGTGGAGATAGACTGATTGTAGTTGGGAACTCATTTTTAAAAAGAGCAAATAAGCACACAGTGTTAGAAAATGTGTAAAAGTAACCTCAGCTGGACCCAACGCTAAGGGGATGGAACACCGGCCATCAACATTATGCACCTTCTCCTGGTGAAGGAACTGGGATGCTGACAACTCAACATAACCTCCCCTTCCCTCTATTCTTTTTGTGGAGGGCTGAATCCGTTGTCCTTAGGAACCAGAAGAGCATGGACAGGGTGTGTATCACTGGAGAAAAGGGACTGATACTCTGAAGTTCATGTATAACACATTAGCTACATTATTAATGCGATTTTCCTGTAATAATGAAGTAATTTGAACAGTAAAAGCTAGTATCATTGTAAATGTATTAATAATAATATTTGCCATAGTTTTGATTAGGCTGTTCAGATTTTAATTAGACTAACAATAAATTCTTTGCTTGGCATTTTGCCCATAAGAAGATCTTAAGTGTAACACAATATACCATAAAAATCCTACTTCTACATTATGTTGAAGATTCAATTAATGTATAACATAATAACTACTTTTAAATAATCTCCTTCCTCATTTTTTTCATGCAGCACAGACTTTTTCCAATACGGTTATTTAATATTGACTTTTTTTTACTGGTATTTGGAGATTTCTTAGCTTGGTGTTACAAATTGTGAGTACCTACTTTCTACCTGAGCTTTTGGAGTTCAGTACTCCTGAATATCAGGACTGACATACACATTACAACATAGTAGAGATTGGCCTTTGGTTAGTGACTGACTACTGTGGCTCTGTTTATAGTAAGGTTGATGAAATGAATGGATCACATGGCCCTTTAAAAACCATAATACTGCAATAAATTGTGTGCTGTGGTAAATGTAAGGTGTATGATAGTGGGATATCTAACCTAACATGAGAAGAAAAAAGAATCAAATTACCTACTGATACTTTAAATTATTTTGAAGGTCTGCAAGGCAGTGCTAGCATTTTCTATGAGATGTATGTCCTGAGAATGGACCACAGTAAAGAAGCAGAATTTAGTTTATTACCGTTCTTAATAAAACATTGTAATAACTGTTGCAGATGAAGAAAAGCTGAACATTTTTTTTCCTTAAAAAACATTGCTCATTCCCAATGAATGGCATATTTGATGATGCAAGACTTCTTTCAGTCTAATCTTCTCCATCTTTTGCCACAAACCAGCATAATTTCTGATGTCAGTGTTCTATGAT